>NW_027077237.1:10000-37500 GCF_963930695.1 Labrus bergylta | reverse complement strand
CTTTAATTTTCAGAATCAGATGAACATCTCTTCTTAAAGCAGCAGCGCTCTGATTGATGTAACGCAGGCGGCGTGCGTTTGTGCTAACGAGCCTGTGAATGACTTCTCTGGGATTGGCTCACAGGCTTCACGTGGCGTCCTTCAGCTCTTCACTGACCTCGACGTGCTGAATGCAGAGAAACCTGTTGATGTTGTTTCAGCGCTGTGACACGTGCTCATGGTTTATCACCTGTTGGAGGCAGAGTGTCGGCTGCAGCTGTCAGTTTGATAAGGAGTCGCTCTGTCTGATCTTTTTATAGTGTTTATGATTTGTTTATTTTTGTTTATGATCTTTACGGACGCTGATCCACGCCGTGGTGAGCAGAAGGTGCTCGTGCGTTGGTGCGTCTGTGTAGCGCTCCTCCAGCCTCCTCCTTTTTTATTCTTAGAGATCGTTTTAAACTTCGTGAAGCTGAGCATGTCGGCGTATCCTTCAGTAAGCATCATGTGCATAACCGCCTGCTCCTCGCTCGCCCCATTGCTCCTCTCTCTCTCTCTCTCTCTCTCTCTCTCCTCTGACTGTCTGTTGATATGAAGATGAGCCGACCCGAGGGAGCTGTGGGGGGGGGGGGGGGGGTTCAGGGCCCCGCATGCACACACTCTGGGGACCCTGCAGGATCTGCACACACTCTGATGCTCCTCTCTTTGGTGTCCACGCTCCTCTTATCAATAATAAAGAGAGAGAGAGAGAGAGAGAGAGAGAGAGAGAGAGAGAGAGAGAGAGAGAGCGCTCCCTCTCTCCTCTGAGCATTGTAATCAAGCTGCTCCTCCTTTCAAAGACTCGACTCCTCAGAGACGCTCACACTTGACTTCTCCTCTTCTCTTTTCCCTCATCTCCCGTTCTCATCCTGTTTTTTACTCTCTCCCCTCTACTCCTCGTCTCCTCTTTCCTTGGGTTTCCTCCTCGACTCCTTTCTCTCCTTCCCTCTTGTCCTTCCTTTTGTCCCTCTTCTTTATTTTCAGCCAATGTCTCCTTGACTTGACTGTCCTGTTTGGTGTCTGCTCCTCCTTATCTCCTTCCCTTTCTCCTTCCAGCCCGTCCTCCTCTCATCTCCCTCCTCTTCTTCTCACCTTTTCATCTCCATTTTCTTCTTTTCCTTCTTCTTCTGTCTCATTCCTCCTCTTCTGTCTTTACCCATCAGCTGTGCTTCTTCTAATGTCCCCCTTTCCCTCCTTCCTTCTTTCCTTTCTCCTCTCCTTGCTATCTTCTGGCTCTTTCTCAGCTCATCCTCTATCATCCCTTGCTTCCTATTTTTATCTTTTACTCTTACATTCATTCATTCATTCCTCCCCCATCCTGCTTCTTATGTCTCCTTCCTCTTCTTAACTCCTCACCTTCTGTCCTGCTTGCTCCTCTCATCTTCCCTCCTGTTTCCTTTTCTCCCTCTCTCTCCTCCCTGCCTCCCTCTCTCTTCTGTCACGGGTAAATGAGTGCATCCTTGATCTGCAGGCTCTCCGCTGGGCCCTCCTATCCCCCAGACGGTGCTCTGTTTCTGGGATGAGTCTCTGCCCTCTGACCCTCCTCCTGGCTGCTTGTGAAGTCTGACAGAAACCACCGGGCTGCTCGGCTCCTCGGGGTGTTCAGAGATACAACAGAGAAGGAGGAGGGGGGGGGCAGATATATTTCACACTCGTGTTGGAACGCTCCCCCTCAGGCTGGGTTCTGTGTGGAGATGTGTGTGGTCAGCTCTGTGGACTCTGTTTCTGGACTCGGGCCGAGCAGGATGAACTGATTAGCTGCTCGTTCATCATAATTAGCTGATAGATGTTAAAGTTAAAAAAGGCCAAACGCCGGGGTCCAGATCCAGATTCTTAGCTCTGCTGCCAAAGAGCTGGTAAACAAACGGAGGTACCTGCCAACATCAGCCGTGAGCTGCCAGATGAAAAAACTCCACAAACACGTCGTGCACGGATCACGTTGTGCACGGATCACGTCGTGCACGGATCACGTCGTGCACGGATCACATCGTGCACGGATCACGTCGTGCACGGATCACATCGTGCACGGATCACGTCGTGCACGGATCACATCGTGCACGGATCACGTCGTGCACGGATCACGTCGTGCACGGATCACATCGTGCACAGATCACGTCGTGCACGGATCACGTCGTGCACGGATCACGTCGTGCACGGATCACATCGTGCACGGATCACGTCGTGTGGGCGCCGCACGGGGAAGCCACCAGACTTCATGTGGAAAACACTCGCTGCCCGTTTCTCTTTTGTGTTCATTTATTTTCATTTTCTAAAACACCAGAGTCAGAGAGACGACACCGACTGGTGAGGAACTTAAAGACAACACCAACAATACTACAAGATGTAAATAATAATAAGATGTCACATCTTCTAACCAAAGAATTCAATCATTTCATTTCATCTTTTCTTTTGCATTGTACAAAATCTGATGATTTAAGAGAATTATTGTTTCATGAAGTAAAATCAGATGTGCAGAAACTGGAATGGCTGTTTCAGTTTGATGTGTTTAAACTTTAGTTTGAAAAGCTTGGAGAAGAAGACAGGATATTCTGTTTGATTAGTTTGACTTCTTGCTTTCTCTTTTTGTTTCTTGAGAATGAATATAGTTTACCTAGAGCACTCTGATCCGGGAACCTTTTTAATTTATGGAGTCATGTAAGAACATGTAGGCTGGGCATATGGATGGATGACACAATAAAATACTACACTCTATGAAGCTTCCTGGACGCACAGCGCCCTGCTGTGAAATCTAAAACATGGATGAAGAGGGAGAGAGACGAGCAGAGAGTGGAGCGTGTTCTTCTTCATGTGAATATGTTGAACTACAGGATGCATTTATAAAAAGGTTCAAAGCGTCATTATGACCTCTGACTCTGACGTAGTCTGTGCACGCCGCAGCCCGTCAGCGTTTTCCCATTCAACTCAGAACAGAAAGATTGAATCTCTAAATGTTTGAAAACACCGTATGACTCACTGCTACACGACCTCTTCCATAACCATCTCCTCTGTTTTCACATTCACCCCCGTGTAACCGCTCTTCAGGCGCCGCACGCCGTCTTCCTCCTCATGATATTACACCACTCTCTGTCCTCAGGGGACGCATGTTCACGTCCACTCAGGCCTGAGGAGAGAAATGTCACAGCAAACATGAACATGATGGAGGAGTACTGTCCGCTCTCCAGACGCCGCTCGAGGGCCCGCCCCCTGTCCCTCAAGTGACATCATCATCAACATTACACACAGACTCAGTTTAACATCGAGGAGGTCTGCACGGTTCAAGAGAGGCGGAGAGGATTGTGAAGAGGCTGCAGGTTGTTGGCTCCACAGATCTGTAATCCTCCAAACAAACAAACAAACAAACAACTCTTCACATCTTCTCCTTCAGTCTCCTTTCAATCAGCTGCTCAGACTAACAACATGCACACACTGCTTGTGTGCATGCGCCGAGCGCTGACACATCTGCAGGTGTGTGAGGGAAACCCTGTGCATGGAGTCAAACATGGAGTGTGTGTGTGTGTGTGTGTCTGTGTCTGTGTGTGTGTGTGTGTGTGTGTGTGTGTGTGTGTGTGTGTGTGTGTGTGTGTGTGTGTGTGTGTGTCTGTGTGTGTGTGTGTGTGTGTGTGTGTGTGTGTGTGTGTGTGTGTGTGTGTGTGTGTGTCTGTGTGTGTGTGTGTGTGTGTGTGTGTGTGTGTGTGTGTGTGTGTGTCTGTGTGTGTGTGTGTGTGTGTGTGTGTGTGTGTGTGTGTGTGTGTGTGTGTGTGTGTGTGTGTGTGTCTGTGTCTGTGTGTGTGTGTGTGTGTGTGTCTGTGTCTGTGTCTGTGTCTGTGTGTGTGTGTGTGTGTGTGTGTGTGTCTGTGTCTGTGTGTGTGTGTGTGTGTGTGTGTGTGTGTGTGTGTGTGTGTGTGTGTGTGTGTGTGTGTGTCTGTGTCTGTGTCTGTGTGTGTGTGTGTGTGTGTGTGTGTGTGTGTGTGTGTGTGTGTTTTGTTTCAGGCTGACTGATGTCTCTGTCCCTCAGCTGTCTTATTGTGATGAATGACTCCAGAGACCATCCTGCTCTCACTAATACATCATTACCTCTCGCCTTAAAACACACACACACTCTCACACACACACACACACACACACACACACACACACACTCTCACACACAATCTCACACACACACACACACACACACACACACACACACACACACACACACACACACACACACGCCTGCATGTTTAATGCTCCATCCTGTTTAGCTTAATGAGAAGGAAATGGCATTAATGCTGTGAGCGTCTGTGTTTAATATCCCTCAGAGCGTCCCCTCACGCTGACACTGTGGGAGGAGTCAGGTAACAGAGCGACTCATCCCACTTCTTTAAGGGTCACAGTTTGTCTGCGGTGAACTACCTCTTTTCTAATATTGTTTACATGCAGTGCACACTTTAGTTCCAGGAGTCCCTGAATGCAGCATCATCTTTATAGTTTGTTTGATTTGATTAAAGCCCGCCTCTCTGTCAGGAGTCCAATCTGTCAATCATATTAATGAGCTGTCATCAGGCTGAGGTAACACGGTGCTGTTCTATTATCTATGTTGTTTTTATTAAAGGTCACATATCCTCCTTCTCTTCTTCAGGTTAAATAAGTCTCAGAGCTCCTCTTCAACATGTGTGTGAAGTTTCTTGTTCTAAATCCACTCTGATCCTGTATTTGATCATGTCTATAAACCCCTCTATTTCAGCCCTGCTCAGAACAGGCTGTTTCTGTGTCTGTACCTTTAAATATGTAAATGAGCTGTGTCTGACCACGCCCCCTCTCTGGAAGTGCTTGGGTGTACTCGGTCTTTCTCGCTCCATGTCCTATTGTTTACGGTGAGAAGGCAGACTCAGAGGGCAGAACAAACACCTAGCTGTGGGAGTGTCACCCACCTGGGGGAGGGGCTACTGCCCTTTGTGATGTCATGAAGGGAAAATCTCCAAACGGCCTGTTTGACCACACATTTTCTGAAAAGTGGAGCAGGCAGAAGACGGAGAGGATGGACTTTTCTCATCATTGGGGGGTTTGTACACTCAAAGAAATCATTTGTTGGGTGAACATGATAAAATTATGGAAAGAATTTCCACCTAATTAAAATGCTTTCATTTAACGAGACACAATTTTGTTGAACCAACAAAACAAAACAATAAAGTATTAGCGTTACCACTACTTATTTGTAATGTTTGGGTCCAACTTAATTTGTAAAAGTTGTTTCAACATATTTACTAAGGAAGGATCTGACTCAATTGTCTTGGGTCACATTAACTTGTATAAGATGATTATGGATAACTTATTTTGACATGGTAGGTACAGCTACATTTTTTAAGTGGTACAATAACACTAATTAATCATGCTGACTGAACAACACTTAAGTTCAATCATCAGAAATTATTTAAACTGTGAGACAAACATTTTTATCATGTGAAAATAAACTCTAAAATAGTAATTATTCAGAAAAACACACTTTTGACATATCAAGAATGTTTACATTTAGCAGTCTAAACGTGTCGGCTTAGTTTACCCCCAGTTGGCATCAAGTTTGGAAAAAGACAACACAACAGAATGGATTTGTTGGAATAGAACTGTATTCCCAATAACAATGACTTGCAGGTGTGAAAATACAGCAACCAGATTCAACCTTTGAAATGCTGACAGATTGTACATTATGCTATCTGTTTTAAAAAATAAGCAGACAAGCAAGAAAATCACAAAACTGGGGACCACTGTCTGAACCTGCCCCCTGTTAACCTCCCACATTCAGCCTAAACATCCAAAATGTTTCCATTATATAAAATGTATTAAAAAGAAAATCAGGCAGAAGCTTCAGTTGAAAATGGATCTTGACTTGGTAGCCATTAAAATAAGTGCTTTTTTGCTATGATGCAGTCTGCGTCATACATTCCTTCAACATTTTCAAAGACTTCAAGTAGAAAACCATTTAACAGTGCATCAAGTGTCAACATTTAATATGGAAACCGACGGTTGCCTTGAAGTGCAAATCACAACGGCAAATCAGAAAACACAACAACAAATGTTGTTGTGTTTTCTGATTTGTTGTTGTGAAGTACTAAACAGAACTAAATCTATATGAAACAGTTTCTTTTGAAAATACTCTGTTCAGTTTTAGTTTCTCTGAGGAACATTTCAAGCCAAAATCTTTTCTCTGAAACAGCAACAGTTGACCTTTTGGTCACTCTACAGTGGATCACGTACGTGAAAGCAGGGTTTTCAGTGCTTCAGCTTTTCTTGAGAGTCAGTTTCCATCAAGCTCCGTGATGATCTTCTGCAGAGCTTCCAAGGTGTATCTTAGCTCTGAAGGGTAGCTTAGGTTGAGTGCGTAGACCAGAGCAAACAGCATCGCAACAGCAAATGGGACATTCCCCAAATCATCCAGAACTTGGACACCCTCCAAGATGATACCCACATCGTCTGGGTTATCCTCTGGCTCTGCACCCTCTTTTCAAATGGCATAGATTCCAAAGATCATCTCCTTCATTTCAGCCTGGTTGCGTTAGAACATCTGCGTCCTGTAGGGGGGAGAAAAAATAAAAAAAAAATAAAGACGAAAAATTTCCTTCATGTTATACTAGTCCCTTTTAATAAATGTAAACAAGACAACTGTAAACAGCTATTATTCATTGACTTTACATAGTCAAAGACGATAACTGCATTGTCTTTTTTTAGTGAATGACAAATGTCAGAGTAAGGCCTGGAGGACAAAAACTAAAGTCCATACCATGTAATCTTTCACCAGCTTCTCAGGCTCTTCGTTGAGCTACATGCACAGGGCTTTGAGGATACACTCTCTTCTGACATCAATGATGTTGGTCTGAGGAGTCTCAGTGAAAGTATGCCACAAAACATAAACAAATCAGGAATCCAGTTTTAAATAATGAGGAGAGTAGATGTAACAAACATAATACAACATTGTACAAACATTTTTTAAATTCAAAGTATGTAAGCATTGGTAAGTCACCCCAGTGTCCCATAAAGATTTTCAAGTCTAAATCCTAACTTTTCAAATTAAAAATCTGTGCAAATCTTTAGTTTTCATTAAATAATGTGTCATTTATCAGAGAAAAATGTTGATCTAATCAAATTTCTCTTTAAATGTCAAGTTTTCTAAAAACAAAATTGAAGGTATTAAAGCTGTACAGGTTTGACAGTCTATAATTTCTATTACCACACCTGGAATAAGGGAACCATTATGCTCCTGATCTTTCTTCCTTGAGTGCCACCTTTCTTGCCAAACACTCTGATAAAGTGTGAAGAGTTAGCATCCAGCCCAGAGAAGAACCTCGACACCAGACTGACTGTTGTAATCCTCTTGAATTCTGCAGTTACCTTAACACAGATGCAAGTTTATAAATCATGACACTGAAGCATCTTTTTAATTAAACAATTGTCATCTTTCACCAAATCAAATGGGGGGAAATAAAAACAGTGACACATACAAACATATTTTTCCATCAAATCTTACACTTACATTAACAGCTAAAATGACTAAGTGTAGAGGATATATAAACCCTATGGGAGCAGACTGTTGCTATGGCAACAATCAGATAGAAAATGCACTGAAACACTCCATAATGGACTGTAGAGACATTTGATCATGATTTATGACATTATATTATATTGAAGTGCTGTAAAACAATCTCAAAAATAAACTCAGTTAGTAGGCTTTGTGGTTAATTTATCTCGTTTCAATAATGTGGAAAACATTATTTAGACTTACTGCATTACACTAATTGTAGAATTCTAAATTCATTTTACCCCAGTAATTTAGAGTTACCTGTCTCATATATCAGGTCTATACCTTGTTCTTTTATTGAACAGACTAAATAGCCTGATGTTATTTATCTTGTTTACATGATGGGATGTCATTTCTGTCTCTACATGGTCGCACACACGGAGCCGAGCACACTCCGTATAGAGAAAGAAAATAACCACAAGAAACGCAGAAAAAAGAAAACCTTTTTAAGCGCTCCCAGGGCCATCTCTGTGAAGATGGCAACACTCGCTCTCCTGTGAGTCCCCCCCTCCCCGCCCCGCCCCCCCCCTGCCTAGGGTTAGGGTTAGGGGTTTTCCACTGAGATGGTTTAAATTTTGATGGATGGAAATAGATTGAAACTGCAGTCAATCTCTCGCTCCCAACTCCCGGTAATGGCTCTTCTTTGCCAGAAGAATGCCAAATTGGCTGATGAATGGGGCCTGTCACACATTACTGCCACCTTCTGCTCTGGAGAGGTATTGCAGATGGGATTCCTACCTAAACCCATCAGGTTGTGTTGACATAATTCATTCTTGTAGTTTTAAATTTTTGCATGACATGCTAAAACTACATGATTTAAAACGTTTAACCACTAAACATGAAGTAATATATTAGAAGCTACATCTTATACTTATGTTGATTAAACAGACACCCATGTTGCTTTTTTTGAGTGTAGACAGACTTCCTTACCCCTCGAAGTGGAGGTTAACATCCTTTACGTAGCAACAGTAAGCGCTGATGAGAAGCGCTCTGAGGTCATTAGCGCGGTGAGAAGCGCTCTGAACGTGAGGTCATTAGCGCGGTGAGAAGCGCTCTGAACGTGAGGTCATTAGCGCGGTGAGAAGCGCTCTGAACGTGAGGTCATTAGCACGGTGAGAAGCGCTCTGAACGTGAGGTCATTAGCGCGCTGTGAGTGGACACAGACCAGCACATACGTTATCTTATAGAATGTGTCCGAGCAGAGCTGTGATCTGCAGGTTGATTACATACAAACTTTTTCTCCGATAACACTGATCAGAGCTGTTTGCTGTGCAGAATAAAAAGAGACGATGTTGTTCACTCTGACATTCAGGTTCAATAGAGAGAAGCACCCAGACACTCTGTGTCGGTGTAAATGAAGAAGAAATATGCAGAGAGAGATGAGACGAGATGGAGCTTCGATACGGCTAATGGTTTTGTTTTGTTTGCAGCACATTAGCTCGGCCCAGGCCTGAAAGTCATTACTGATTACAACCTCTCCGATTCATCCTGGAGTGTGTGTGTGTGTGTGTGTGTGTGTGTGTGTGTGTGTGTGTGTGTGTGTGTGTGTCTCCTCTGAAGCTTCGATCTCTGCAGCTACACTCTGCAGCAGCTCATGTTCCATTTCATTATAAGAACAGATTTCTCAGAGCAGCAGAGTATCATGACTTTTATATTTCAGCAGCTCATTCAGGAAACACAAAGAAACATCGATCCTGTAAATTATCACAAAGTCTGAAGTTAATGTCACCGGACAGCTTCTGGATACCTGCTGAGTTTATATATAAATACAGCTGTTCTCACTCTTTAAAGTCAGGGTTGGTCATTTCCTCCACTTCTGCAGATTCTGGTGTAAATTGTCTTTAGGTCCTGACAGAAATGAATAACTCATGTTCTCTGAAACAGGAACAAAGAGAATCCATCATCTGGATCAGTTTGTAAGTCTGTAAAAACTTCAACCAATGTCTGCCACGAGGTACCAATCTGATGAACCAATCAGACGCCTCCCTGTCTCCCTCCCTCTCTACCCCATGGCGTGCTCTAGCTCACACTCAAAGCTCGTCACCGATGACTTTAGGAGTTTAAACTGAGAGTTCACTGACCGCTGAATGAGACATGAGACGACGGAGTTTCTACACAATGAGATGAGCTGAGGTCCACTTCTGGAGGGACGGCGCTCTGTATGTAAGTGAGGGGGCGTGGCTTTAGAGGGAGCACAGAGGGGGAGGGTCGTGGCTTTAGAGGAGGGGGCGTGGCTTTAGAGGGAGCACATAGGGGAGGGGTCGTGGCTTTAGAGGAGGGGGCGTGGCTTTAGAGGGAGCACAGAGGGGGAGGGTCGTGGCTTTAGAGGAGGGGGCGTGGCTTTAGAGGGAGCACAGAGGGGAGGGGTCGTGGCTTTAGAGGGAGCACAGAGGGGAGGGTCGTGGCTTTAGAGGAGGGGGCGTGGCTTTAGAGGGAGCACATAGGGGAGGGGTCGTGGCTTTAGAGGGAGCACAGAGGGGAGGGTCGTGGCTTTAGAGGAGGGGGCGTGGCTTTAGAGGGAGCACATAGGGGAGGGGTCGTGGCTTTAGAGGGAGCACAGAGGGGAGGGTCGTGGCTTTAGAGGAGGGGGCGTGGCTTTAGAGGGAGCACAGAGGGGAGGGTCGTGGCTTTAGAGGAGGGGGCGTGGCTTTAGAGGGAGCACATAGGGGAGGGGGTTCGGGCATGATGGATGGCGACCTCGGTCCCCACATGTGTCTGAGTGTATAGTCCTAAGAAGTTGTTGTGATTACTCCTGAACGTCTTATTCAGAACAAGTGTTAACGTTAGCTCTGACATCAACCATGAACTTTTAAAACCCCAACAACGATTTCCTGCTGAAACCTTCTCCCGCTGTTTGTCAGTCACATGATTGTTTTATATGAGGAACTAGATGTTGCTTGATTTTTACTTCCTGCTTTCTTTTGGAGGCTTTGCCTCCAGGGTCCACAGGGCTTCGGTTGGTTGGAGGATGAAGCCCAGAGGTTGTCATTATAAAGTCAGGGCGTGCAGCGTTATTAGCACTACAGGTCATTCATTTCACCCGCTTATTAACAGAGACATTGTGGAGCAGCGGGGAGGGGGTGAGAGGGTGCAGGGTGTTATGGGTAATGGGCCTACAGATCCATAGAGATAGATCGTTTAATTAAGCATTGGAGGGTTTAGACCACATCATCCTGTAGGTGAGAGACGAGATGGAGCTGGTCGTCTGTGTGTGTGTGTGTGTGTGTGTGTGTGTGTGTGTGTGTGTGTTTTACCAAGCCATGTTTTTATGCCTCTTCTTTCATTTGTTCGTCTATCTCTGCTCGTTTCTGCAGCTCAGTCGGCCGAGCAAGGCACCACTGCCGCCACAGCGGGGGGGTTTAACGCCCCTCTGAGTCACTGATGCTTAAATGGTGTGTCCTTATGCTCGGAAAGACGAGAGAAATGTCAAGATGAAAGATCGGAGAGAGAGAGAGAGAGAGAGAGAGAGAGAGAGAGAGAGAGAGAGAGACAGAGAGAGAGAGAGACAGAGAGAGGATGAGAGATAGAGAGAGAGAGAGAAGAGAGAGAGAGAGAGAGAGAGGGATGAGAGATAGAGAGAGGAGAGAGAGGAGAGAGACAGAGAGAGAGAGAGAGAGAGAGAGAGAGAGGGAGAGAGAGAGAGCGACAGAGAGAGGGATGAGAGATAGAGAGAGAGAGAGAGAGAGAGAGACAGAGAGAGAGAGAGACAGAGAGAGGGATGAGAGATAGAGAGAGAGAGAGAGAGAGAGAGACAGAGAGAGAGAGAGAGAGAGAGAGAGAGAGAGAGAGCGACAGAGAGAGGGATGAGAGATAGAGAGAGAGAGAGAGTAGAGAGAGACAGAGAGAAGGATGAGAGAGAGAGAGCGAGAGACAGGAGAGAGGGATGAGAGAGAGAGAGTAGAGACAGAGAGAGGGATGAGAGAGAGAGAGAGAGAGGGGAGGAGAGAGAGAGCGAGGATGAGAGAGAGAGGGATGAGAGAGAGAGAGAGAAAGAGAGAGAGACAGAGAGAGAGAGAGAGACAGAGAGAGAGAGAGAGAGAGAGAGAGAGAGAGAGAGGGTCATCGAGGGAGAGAGAGATGGGGCGCGTGAGGGAGCGATGGAGAGACGGCTGATGAGGAAAAGATGTTTGGAGGGACGGGAGAGCGCTGAGAGATGATGAAGATCAGAAGAGGATAAAAGTGGGCAGATTAAAGGAAACACAGAAGGAGTCAAAGCAGGAAACCAATCAGAGAGAAAAGGAGGAGTGAAGTTGATCCTATCGTATCAGAAACATTTAACACTTAAAACAAGTCGAATGATTCACTCTGTGTTTAAACTCTTATTACATCATACTGTGTCAAAGGATTCAGAGAAGCTTTGTTATAAAGACGTTGTTGCAGGAGGGGAAGGGTTAAGTTCTTCTGAACTGAAGTGACCCCGTCCTGAAAACGCAGGTTTGGCTCGTTTAGTTTGTGTGACTCTCAGAAAATGTAACGACGTTCAGAGCGTGTGGATCGACCTTCAGTATGTTTCTAAGTGATGGTTGTTTAAGGGCCCCGTGTCCACCTGGCATTTGTTCCGGGGAAAAAGTTCTGGCTGACCCCCATAAGAGTGTTTGTGTGCTGCACGTCCATCCTCCTGTTTCCATGACAACAGTCTGTTGACAACGCCCACTTTGTGATCAACTCTGCTCCGTTACTTTTTACTGCATGAAAACTACGTGGAATATCAAACATATTCAAAGAGCGCCGGTGACGTCAACAGCGCCTTTCTGAAAAGTTGAAAGATTTTCAACTTGACTCGGAGCAGCACTTGGCGCTCTGCTTTTCTCCACTCGGCGCTCAGAAAACAGCGGCGGGGTGGACTCAGGAAGTTAAAGATGAAAATTGCTCATTAAAAAATAAATCTGTTGAGAGGAATGTTTAAACATAAAGTTTCCTTGTGTTAAAACGATCGAATCCTTTATCCTGTCATTGATCAGCGCCGGCATAATAAACCCTTGTTTCCATGGTAACATAGTGGATTAATACTGTCAAGAGGAGGTGTACCGTGTCTCCAGAAGTGAAGGGTTTAAAGTTGGACAGCTGAGGAGAACAAATAACAAAGAGGGAAACAGAGAAACTCTCCGTCTTCCTGCTTTTGTCTCGTGCTACTGATCTGATCAACGAGACGCCGGTCTCCTCGCACTAATCCTTTTGTTTTGTTACGCCGATCTATTTCCACCGCCTATCGATTACCTGTGCCTCCCTGGCCTCTCATCCCCCACCCCCCTCGAGCCCGAGTCCGTGAGAAAGGTGGAGGTGAGATAGAAGCAGCATCTGGATATTCAGGTGGTTCAGATGATCATACGATACGAGGGTCATTTTAAAACAGCTGGGTTTAGTAACGGTCCGCCTTTATCTCCAGGCCACAGCGGCGAGGAGAGAGAGCGGGGGGAGGTTTTTACACACCCTCCAAATGACGGCTGCCGGGGTGGATGAACAGCTGCTGGAGCGGGTCTGGAGGGGGACATTGTCTTCAAGTGCATCCAGCGGACAGTTAATCCCAGATTTTCAGAACCTGGACCGTAGAGCGGGCTGGCGAGCTGCTGGCGAGCTGCTGCCGGGTCAGCTGGAGGGAAAGTTTGATGAATGTTCAAACGAAGAATTCTGCTGTTTAGTGAAAACCACCTCGTGCTCCAAGAATAAAACTGACAATGAACGGCTTGCTGTGAGCTGTATGAAGCTGACACAGGTCAGAGGTCAACCTGTAAATCAGGATGTAGATATTAATAATGCAGCACTATCTCCACTTTGTACAACAAGCTAAACGAGCTAACGAGCTCTGCTGCAGAGAGGAGAGAGAGAGAGTCAGCTCCGTGTAGAGCTCCCTCCTTCCTCATTCTTCATCTGTCTACACGAGTGACAGAGAGGAATATAGAAACGGGGCATCAGGGAAAAAAAACGGCGGGTCGCGTCATGCTGTGTCACTCACGGGCAGTTAGGACGCTCACATAGGAAACAATAGAATTCATCTTTAGTTTAGCTGATGCTCGCTCACATCATGTTAGCACACTGTGTTAGAAACACTCTGAGTCCTCCAGAGGCAAAAAGAAAAAAAAGAGCTCTTAACGGTCGTACATGTTTTGCATATTTCCCTCCAAAGATTACGTTTGACCGTTAGCCTGCCATCCCAGTTTCTCTCCAAGCACGTCAGCGACCCGACACTGTGCAGGAAGAAGCCTTAACGCAGGACGCCTCTGCTGGTTTGTCGCGGTACGTCATCGAGGATGCATCGACTCGTTAGGCTCAAACATGCTTCATAACTTTTTACAAGAAAACCGCTCCACTCAGATGGAAAACCCAATCTGCAGTTTTCATTTCACTGAACTCATTCAGTCGATTATACAACCTTTCCCAAACAGTTTTAACGTTCAGTTAGCACAACGACTCTGTCATGAATAATGTTCTATGTTCAAGAACAACTCCCTGAGCGTGTTTACAGAACACATGTCCCGACATGGAGGGCTAATTCTTAAACTTAATTAGCCAAGGAACAGCAGCTCTTTGGCTGAGATGTATGTGAACAGAGAACTTCATGGAGAAATACAAACTGCAGGGTTTTTCCTCTCCGCCCCCCTCTCTCACTTCATCCTGGTGCAGATGTTTCGGGCCTGATTCAGATCATTTCTCATCACTGCTTTACCTCCAGAAGGAAGAGCGAAAACATTTTTAAAATGTATGTTGTGGTGCCCCGTGTGAGGACAGGACTTCACACCACCACCATTTTGAACCCGTCTGGCCCGGGGCAGGGGGTTTGACCCTTGTAAATAACCTTTCTTTTTTTGATTTTCAAGTAGATTTGTGTAAAATGACCCTTTTCAACATCAGCTCAGGTTTGCATGATGATCCTTTCTCATTGCATTGGACAGACGGATTCTCCCACAGATGTTTACCTGCAGCCATTGCATGCTGGATGTTTACAACCTGGATGAATCTGTCTTTCACTGAGTATATCTAAATGTTATATTTGAAGAGAACACATTTCATTAAAAACTGTCCGCTGCTGCATCATTCATGAGGCCTTGATTCCATGCAGAGCACATTAGTTTAACTCCATCACCCCCTGCTCGAGGGTGAGAGCAGGTTTCTTTGTGTCTGGGTGCTTATTTGGAGGTAAAATATTGACAAAGCTCTCTCTAATAAGGAGCGGGGTCAGAGGGAGGGAGATCTTTGTCTCGTTCAGACTCTAATGGTTTCTGTCTCCCGCCGTCTGGAAGGAGTCACTAACTGCAGGCGTCATTAGGATGCACGGGGAGTCGCTTCAGCTAAATATTGCGCAGGCTTCATTTAACACCGATGAAACCATGACTCACTGTGGACTCATAGAGCCAATGAGTCACGTCGCAGCCCAAATCCTTTCAGCTGGCTGCTGAGTAAGTTATCCCAACAGCTAGCGGCATTGTGTTCCTGGAGCCTCCAAAACCTATTAGTCCCATTCAAGTATATTATGCTAATTGGTCCTTGGTGATTTCAGAGCCGGACCGACTGTGAGTTTGAGTCCCTGATGCTCCGAGGCTCATTAGACGTGTGATTGTTCTTGTCATGTGGAGAGACATCAACAGAAGACGTGTGACCTGTTCTGGATCTTTGTGTTAATTGAAGATCAGACCCGGGGATTCGCTCTCGGCTTTATTGCAGGCCTGCTGGGAAATCATTTTGATTATTTTTAAAGCTGCAGTCATCACTATTCTTTATTCTGACAATGACTTCCTGGTGCCATTTCATTACCACACCTTTTGTTTCGCTCTCTCACCTGGGGGGTTTGCAGACAGACTGGGGACACATGTGGACTGAAGTGGATTTTACAATATGTGACCTTTATGTTGGGGGGGCCAAAGGAAGTTCATTCATGCATTCCCCTTGTAATGACATCTTTCATTTGTCAAAGTGAGAAATGGTTACTTGGGTAATGTTCCTGCCATCATTCATGTGTTCTTACTTTTGTTCAGTTTGTTTGTTGAGCCTTTATTTGTTAAACGTGCTTTAAGTAAAGCTCTGTGGTCGACTGGATCAGTTAAGAAGCACTGAAACTTTTAGGTCAGGGTTTAGCTTCTTTTAGCTGATTTTAAAGACCTGAGGGGAAAACGACCATCCTGGTCTTCATCGTGTGGGGGAGAGAAAAGCTGATTTATTTTTATATAATGAACTAGAGTGAGTCAGATTCTCATCTTATCTGTTCCGCTTTAAGCAGAAACATTTACTAATTTAATACAACTCTGAAGGCGTTGTTGCAGGTTCATTAGCATCGCTCTCAAAGAACCCATGTTTGTCTCGTTATCTCTCCCCAAGATGTGAATGTTGTTGCTAGAAACTGCCTCGTCATCGTTTCCAACCCTCGCTGAATGCTGATGAAGCATGACGAGGCAGACAAAGTGCTGCTCTTTTTTTTTTTTTTTAAAAGATGAATTTTGTGCGTTTAGGAAACAGCGCTGTCCTCAGTTTGTTCTGAACTCGGAGAGCTTCAGCTCGAGTTCAGCCAAGTTTGACTCATCAAACATTAAAGTGCAGGCTCCCTGTGACCAGCCAGCTGTTCTGCCACCGCATTGTGGTTTGTGTTTTTATAATTTTCCTCAAAGTACTTTGCTCTGCTTCATGCCCCTCTGCCTCAGCAGAAATGTGTTTTGTTTTTTTCCCCAGTGGGAGCTCCATCATAACATGCCTGCTGCCCTTTGGAGCTTCTCTCGACCTTTCAGTCTGAACACATTTTCTCCTGCAGAGAAAGTCAGGCTCTAACCTGACGTGAGAGGATGCTGGGAGGTTTTAAACTGCGACTGTGTGCCTGTCAGGCGGCGCAGAGGGGGTGCAGAGCTCCAAGTGGCTCTTTAAATGTTAGGAGGTGTTGTGATGAAAAAGAGGTTTGAAGGTTGACGACAGACTTTGTGATGAGAAACTTTCCTCATCACTCTGCAGTCCTGACCATGTGATTGGTGCAGACAGAAATAAATGCTCTTCATTCATGTGTGTGCACACAAACTTCAGGCCACCTCCGCACAAGTCACCGCCCCAGTCCAAAAAGTCTGGACTCGCCCCTGGAGGTAAGAGCGGACAGTAACAGGTAACTTTTCCCCGCAGTAGTTTAATCTTTAAATAAGATAGTTCCTCTGAAGGAGTTTCTCCTGCAAACCTTCAGATGTGTTTATTAGAGAAAAGAGAAACGTAAACTGTTGAGTCTGCTGTTTGGCGTCCTGCTCTGCCTCCTCTGAACACGGTTTGATGTCCCGGCTTGAAGAGGAGCGAGCCTTTAGAGGCTGATTATCTGGAAGCTCTGCGCTGTCTCAGCAGAGAGTGTGAAACAAAGATTCAGGAGCGCTGTGTCTGCTTGAACAGACGAGTTTAAATGTGTAAAAGGTGAGGAAGATCCCCTCACTGTCTGAGGATGTTAAAGGACAGAGGGGGGACAGGCTCAGCAGGACGTTGAACTCAGCTGAGTCAGTTTGGGGAAAATATAGTGCAGGAGGAAACATGGCGGTTTGGAGGTTGGACTGAGGCAGAGGGCACGTCGACAAAACTGTGAAGGACAAACGGAGCATGAGAGGACACAAAGAGAAATGAAGCGTGGGGCACAGAGGCGGGCGGGGTAACATCAGTTTAAAGTCGCCATGCACCAACAACTTTTCCCATGTCCCATGAAGTTCCCCGTCACAGACGACTTTACAAAGTCTCAGATAGGATTTCACCTCGATCATTCTGAGGAACGTGGTCTGAGCTGTCTTCAAATCAAACATTCAGTAAAGGTATAGTCAACAACCAATGGGAGCAGTCTCTGCAGCAAACTGAGTAGATATTAAATCTGCTGTAACTCTGTCCTCACTAACACACACCACGTTTTTTTAAACGATACTTGATTTGAATCAGGAATAGTTTTGAGAATTGCTGAAGGTTAATTAAAATGAAAGTATTTCATCTTTTTCATACGACAGGTGAGGTGTGTAGGAGGAGTGAATCCTTCAGAAGTATCAGGTTAACTCCTGCACTCTGTCTAAACATTGTTAACACATGAAGTGTGATTCTGACAGGGTGCAGGAGGTTTACACCACTGAAAACAAGAAACTGACAAATATGGTAAAAACTTCTCTTTGTGTTGCCATGGTATCCAAACAGGTATCGTGCTGAGGAAGATAAAGATGAAACGTGTTGTTTTACTCTCTATCAAATATAGTAAAGTTATTTTCAGTGTGCCACAGACTTTTGACTTATTTTTTTGTGGCATATTCCTGCAACCGTGCGCATCTGAGACCGTGTTCAGGCTGTGATGGGGTAACCTGCTGCCACTCTAGTTTATACTGCTGTTTCCACATCAAGTGCCACGGTCCACCTGCGGAGCATTCCAGCAACGCCACAACGCTCTGACTGCTCCGTTTCAAAAACACTACGAGTCTATTTTAGCAGGTTTCAAGATGGATCGACCCAGACAGGAAGTCAGATAAGGAAACGCACAGAGCATCCGGTCAGTTTCAAAATAAAACACAACATGAGACTCTGATCGTATATTTCATCACTTTATCAACATGACGTCAAAACAAAGAAATCATCCTCAGCTGCTGTCTGTGATTAGAAGTGGAGAGTGAGATTATACAGGGAGACATATCACAGAACAGGAGTTCAAACACTGAAAAGATGTTCATGACAGACACGGTTTGAATTGAAGCAGGCGTGATGCGGGGCAGCTCAAAGCAGAGATGAACTGTCGGATGGCAGTATATATTTAAGGACTCTGCTCTGAGCCTCCGGAGATAAGAGGATAACCGCCCTATCAGAGACGAGATCTGCTGTTGTGGTCACACACTCGCTGCTGCTTGTATATTGTGTGGACCTCAGAGGAGGACGAAAACAGGAACACGCTTTGATACACTGAGATAGCAGCAAAGGTCGAGGAGCTGGGGGGGGGGGGGGGGGGGGGGGGGTCAAAACAAGTGTGGCTGAATAAACAGATTGAAAAAGTTACACGTTTCTGTTAGTCTCCTTGGTTTGTCTCGCAGGTTGATATTTCTTAGTTCCTCAAAAAGAAGAGAATCAAATTGTTTTAAACTCAGGATCCTGATTCTGTAGGTTTCATGATTCAGCAGATTTCAGTTTGTCGTCTTCTTAAAAACAAACAAAGATGGCGGCTGGACCGCTGTGGCATTCAGATGACTCTGCCAGTCGAGCTTGTCAGACCAGCTGCTTTTTAACCTGCAGCTAAACCCTCACAGGCCGGATGTGATCTGTTTAATGATCCCAGAGTCCGCCTGCTTGTGGATTCTGAGTGCAGGTCTGCGAGTTCAGAAGTAGGTCAGGATAAACAATGGCGTGCCCGTCGGACGCTTCAGCAGATTTATGACGATGCAGACTAATACACGCTGCAATGAGGTCAAGACATCCTTCACCATCAGTGCTGTGCTCTCATTGGACGCTTTTCAGACTTTAGTCCTGGACGCTCCAGAACTCATTACTCAGGAGGAGACAGGACAGTGGATAGAGTCAGAAATCAGAGAGAGAGAGAGGGGAATGACATGAGGGAAAGGAGCCACAGGTCGGATTTGAACCCGGGCCGCCCCCGCTTGGAGGACTACAGCCTCCGTTCATGGAGCGTGCACTCTAACCACTGTACCACCAGCGCCCCATCACATCTCTTTATGACTCTATCACATGTTCATGGTGTCCCTAACCTCCTCTCTCTCTCTCTCTCTCTCTCTCTCTCTCTCTCTCTCTCTCTCTCTCTCTCTCTCGTCCCTCTGCAGCCTGCGAGCTGATGAATCAGGGAATATTGGCGTTGGTGACGTCTACAGGATGTGCATCGGCCAGCGCTCTGCAGTCGCTGACGGACGCCATGCACATCCCTCACCTCTACATCCAGAGGAACAGCGAGGGATCGCCGCGCACCGCCTGCCAGTTCAACCCCAGCCCCGGAGGGCAGCGCTACACGCTAGCTGCCCGCCCGCCGGTCCGCCTTAATGATGTCATGCTGACCCTGGTGGAGGAGCTGCGCTGGCAGAAGTTCATCGTGTTCTACGACATCGACTACGGTAAGCGAGCGACAGATCTGAGCGTCCCCGCTGTGGACACTTAATGTTTTTATGAGTGTGGATTTTCAGTTTCTGACTTTGTGAAGTTGTGGAAAACGTTCTGCTGATGAACTTGATCTGAAGTCACTTCTGAACGTTTTTAATCGACAGATCACAGAAAAAGTTCCTTTTCTTTGTTCTTTGTTGGCTTTGTGATGACTGACGCTTCCTCTTGAAGCTGCTTTTTCATTGGCTGCAGTAACAGCAGAGTGATGAACATAGAGACAGAGTCCTGTATGATATGAATCATCAGTCAGACATCAACACTTCCTGTAGAGTGTGAAGCTCCCCTCTTCGTCTCACATTGTGTCCTAACAGAACGCCACTCCAGCGAGCGCCAGCGACCTCATCATCCTGATTCTCTTGTTTCCTGTTGGAGAGTCCTAACTGCCTGTGAGAGACACCTTTTTACTCTGACGCCCCGTTTCTATATTCAAGGTTCAAGCTTCAAGGTTGTCTTTATTATCCCTGCAGTCAGCAGTAAAACACACACACACACACACACACACACACACACACACACACACACACACACACACACACACACACACACACACACACACACAGCCCGCAATCAGCAATCAGCAAACAACATAGAAAGGACAATAAACAAATAGAGTAGATAAGAACCAGATGAAACACAGTGAGTGGTTTAAAAAGGTGATGCAGCAGGAACACCTGAGTTTCTCCTCCTCTTCGTCCTGCACGCTGGCAGACTGAATCTGCAGCCTGATGGCAGAAACTTCAAATCCTTAGACAAAGGATCTGTTGCTCTCATAGCCGGACGAGGAACGAGGAAGGAGGGGGCTCTCTCTCTCCTCGCTCAGCAGAGCGCGTTAACAGAACTGATCGAATGAGCATACGTTTTGGTCTAAATCTTATCCGGGGTGGGGGGGCGCGTTCAGCGGGCCTTTCAGGGGTCCAGACATTCAGCGGGTGAGCCGGCTCTGGACGACCACAGAGGAACTGTTTTCTGTTTCTAACCGGGTGGTTAATCACATATTCTCCTCGTACTCTGTGGTGATGTAACACTGTTCAGTCAAGGCTCCAGATATCTAAACCAGGATGTCTTTACTTCAGCTGTAATCTGCACAGAACTCATTTGAAGTATCTCTGTCACACATGAATCTGTTTTGCTTTAAATGCACTCGATCAGTCCAAGAATTGAAAAAGCTTTGAGAGAGCTGCTGGCTCCCGGAGCGCTCGCCAACGTTCTCTAACCTCGCAGAGATCTCTGTGATTGGCTGCTGCAGCCAAAACTTCAGAGACGGACTTGGCCGTCTGCTGTGTTTGTTTGGAGCGGCGTCCTCTGACTGTATCTTAATGAAATCACATTAGGCTCAATGGATTTCTGAGCGCAATCGATACAGGATGCTAGCAATTACAATATAAGGATACAGACAGATGCAGGCATTTAGCCTCTTATCCGCTGTGATTTAGAGGAAGTGCTGGAGGAGCTGCACACCACGGTCTGAATCCTTTTAGAACCGACCGGCGGCCCGGCTGACGTCTGGAGAGAGAGGCTGCAAAAGGAGAGTTATTGGATTTCAGTCTCGGAGCAAAGAGGTCCATAAAAACTCTGATTCAGTGCAGAAAGATTTAAAAATCTAAAGAAGTGTTCAACATGTGCTGGACGACTTATTGATGAATTAATGAATCGAGGAAGAGTCAGCACGAGCTCTCTCTCTCTCTCTCTCTCTCTCTCTCTCTCTCTCTCCTTCAACTTCAACTCTGAGAGACGACTTTTCATTTGATCGTATCTATGAGTTGTAAAACTTGGGTCCCACAGGCCAAATCCAGACCGGCTGCAGGTTTAAGGGTTAGGGTAACGCTGCGAAGCATTTTGGTGCAAAGAGGGAATTTTGATAACTAATGTAATGTCAAGTCGGCATTATTTCTTTCTTTCTTGTTTATTGAATTGTTTCTTCTCTGTTAGTAGAGTTCTGTATGATATGAATCATCCGGCCACAGGAAGACTCATTACACATCCGACCTCTGACCCGATATGAGTTTGACAGCCCTGGTCTACATGGTGGGCCTCCATGTTGTTGAAAATGTTTTGTTGTTGCTGTTTCTGAAGCTTGACGTCAGTCCACAGGCGGCTGCAGTCTTTGTTCAGAGCTCCTGCACATCGATAAGAGTGATAGTCCACAGACATCACATCAACAACCAGTCTTTATTGGTTTCCCATTCAGATGTAATCGTCCCTGAGGGCAGATCAGGTTTGTTAAACCGCAGAAGAAGAAGCTCCTCTCTCAACTTAATCACAAGACGTTATTGATCAGCTGTCTTTTCTCTTTATGTTCAAAATAATCCTTCATCACAAATCAGGAAGTATCCCAGAATATTCCACTGAGAGCCGTTAAAGCTCCAATCAGTGAGCTGTGTGGAGAGTGAGATGATAAAGGTATCTTACTCTCTGATCATTAAGGAAACATGCTATGTTGAAGTGCTGGCTTCTCTGACAACAACACAGCAGCCAGTATGTCCTCCTTCTAACTTTAGATTCTGCTCCTGAATGCTCTGGATTTGTTTGGACCAGAGAAGGTAGGCGCTTTTAAGACACGCCCCCACACGGCCGTTTTGGACGCCCCTGGGTTTGTCAGATATGAGAGCAGTTATCAGGTCAACAGGTGTTGCAGCGATGGAAGCGGTCAAGAGAAGTGGTTCAGATAGAAGTGATTGTACCCGACCTAAAAAGCCTCTGCATGTTTCTAATAAGCTCCACGAGCAGAAACGTGCTCAAACTAGGATCAATATTGGAGATGCTTTTGAAAAATGGAGAGAGGTTAGAACACAGAAAGGTTTACAGACCCATGCAGAGCTGGATAAACACTGAAGCTTCAGAGTCCACCACATGGTGACCTGAGTGAGCATCCACTCTACAGAGGAGGGGGGGGGACAGCTCTCTATGATGTTTAGAATTTAGACTGCAGTACCTGTTTTAAACACTAGGGGTCAGAGATACAAGCTGAACTTGACTTAAAAGAAGAGGAAACATGAGTTACAAATCTTACTTTATATTAAATAACGGGTCGAAGAGAGAAAGAACTTTGTGTCGTCTGCTGAACAAACACGTTAAAGTTAGAAGGTGAGTTCATACTAAATCGAGCTCTGACCCTTCATGTCCCCATTTTCTCCCTCTTCATCTTCATCCTCTCTTCATCGCCCCGTGTGATGAGCAGAGCCGTTATAAGTGTGTGGCGAGCAGGAGGCCCATTTATTCAGATTAGAGGCTGGTTGCTGAGGGATACGAGCAGCAGATGGGCTTCTCGCTCTGGCTGTCTGGTCGAGTCTGCAGTGAGCGGCCGGCTCTGTCAGTCGGCCGTGATGATGATTAAAGGAGCTCCTTGGATCGCCTCCTTCCTCCTGCTCCACTTATGAGAAGGCAACAAATCCACCGGCCCGTTTAAAAACCAACCTGAGCCTCATAAATGTCGTGCAGTTACAAGATCTGTCCACCGGGGCTTTAGAGCTCAGAAAGGTTAATAAAGGTCACTAAAGGTCGTTACTTCTCTAATGGCCTTTTAATAACCTTTCTGTTGAACATCCTCCTCTCTCTGCTCTGACGCTCTGTGGAGATATAAAAACTCTTCTCTCTGTTAACACATCACCGTCTTTCATTTCCTGTCTTTAGATTCTTCATCTTTACAACATATTCATTGAAAAAAAACAAAACGATCTGATCAGAATCAGACCCGGTGGGTCAGGGTGCCGTTTTACACCACATACATGGTGTTATCTCGCAGTCTGTGGGTGTTGACACACAACACACTCATATCTGTTTTAGTCTCCTTCAGCACGCCTGAAATCTCGACTTTTCTCAGCACGTCGATTCTCTTTTTATTTCCTCCTGAACCGTGTAGACGGGTCAAAATGTTCTGACCTCTCTTAGAGGTTAAAAACACACTGATTATCTTTCAAAAGAACCATGGAAGAGTTCCTGATGTGGAAAGGCAGCTTCTGAGTGACTGTCCTACCCTCTTTGTTGTCTTCAGAGGAGTTTGGGTCTTGATGGGTTGACTGAGCCTGACTGAGGAATGGGCCCCGATATGGGTGATGAGGTTTGGTTCTTGTGCTGTGCTGTAATGTGCTGTTTGGATCTGAACCTCTTTAAACCAGCAGCAGCTGCAGGTATCATAAATATTCCCCGTCATTGGGAGGTCTTTGGATATTTTTCTGCCATAGTTTCTGTCACGATTGGAGGCAGGAAACTGATAAAGAGGAAGTCCCTTCTGTTGCCATGGTGATTTTAGACGCTGTCTGCCACTTTGCAGGTAAAATCGAGGGGGGGGGGGGGGGGGGGGGGATTCCAGAAACGGGGATATCAGATTGTGTCTCTGATCTCACTGCGTGATTGTATACTGTCATATGACAAAAATATTCAACATGTCAGAAATGCATCAGCTAGATCGGGAGCAGCTGATTGGTCGTCGTGCATCAGTGTGGTATGGTGTCGTATGGGGGGGGGGGGGGGGGGGGGGGGGGCTGTGGGGGGGGGGGGGGGCTCTGTGAGCTGTTTGCAGGGTAAAGCTCCTTAAATGTTCTACAGATACAACTTGAGTAAAAGGTGTTTTTGTGCGCTGACCCCCTTTAAGGACACGCAGAGCGTCACACACACACACACACACACACACACACACACACACACACACACACACACACACACAGATTGATTTCTGCTCTGTGCAGGGTATCAATATGGCCGCCGTGGTGCATGGCTCCACTGAGCGTGACGCAGCATCTCAGCCGTGTTAAAGCGGCAGACTCCAAATCTTCCGCCGGCCGCACACCGGCTGCCCGGCTCGCCGCTCCACTGGACAGCCGGGCTGCAGTGCGCCCTGGGAAACTGTGTTTTTCATCAACACCCAATCCGGGGCAGCTGTCAGGCGGAACGGAAGGCCGTCCTGCGGAGAGATGCTGATAAAGACATCGACACGGAGTCTGGAGTGTGTGTGTGTGTGTGTGTGTGTGTGTGTGTGTGTGTGTGGGTAAACAAACACACACACAAACGAGGGAAATACACACTTTTTTCTGCTTTCTTTCTGTGCCAATCTGTCTGTAACACACACCGCTACTGTGGCCCATTAGGCAGGGCACACACACACACACACACACACACACACACACACACACACACACACACACACACACACACACTCTGCTGTCCTAACTTGACCTTGCTGAATGGAGAGGGAGGAGGAAAACTCTCCGGTTCATTAACAAACATTACTCGATGAGGATGCAGCCACGCTGGGATCACCCGTTGTTTTATCGACCGCCATCCTGAGGCCTCGAGTTCTGCTGGGTACATATTTAAACGAGAGAGGGCGGAGCCTGAGAGGAGCTAGCAAACAGTCTGTGCACGTGGCTAACTTGTTAGCTGAATAATTAGCTTGTTAACCAGCGATGAGTGGTGGTAGCTGACCTCATCAGTTCTTTGTAAATGTTTAGCTCTGCTGATGTGCTGGACATGTAAACATGGGACTCACTTTAGCCCCTAGTGGACATTTAGAGAACTGCAGTGTTTAACTTTTTGGGTCCTGCATTCACACTGAGCCGTGTCATTGTGGGGGTGTTGATATGCCTGAGGCTCTGTGTCAGAAAATGCTCGTCTCCATGACAACAGTTTGTTGACATGGACCGCTGTGTGACCTCTCCTGACTGGTGTTGGATGGTGGAGCTCGTGTTGTTGTTATGGATCTGACAGGATGTCATGATGTGACAGAGAGAGTTCAGTACAGTGATGGTTTCTACGAGTTTTATCACATCTTTTCTATTGTTTCACTTGGATGACTGAGATCGTGTATATTCATATTTTAAGTATAAGACTGATGCTTATAGTCACACAAACATGTTCATATACGACGCTGCAGAATATTTGAGATGAATAACTGATTCTTTTTTTATGATCTTATTATTTCCTGGAAAGAAAAAGTTGAATCCATCATGGAGATTTATTCTGTTTAGCTTGATTTATCATTTCCTCCAGGCCAATGAGGCAATAAGGATTTATTTTGGGGGGTCGGTGCCTTGCTCAGGGGCAGCTCGGTGCTGCTCGAGAAGTGACCTAGCACCTCTCCAGCTGCCAGATTACAGTCTGCACCGGGACGTGAACCGGTTCCCCACCCAGGTCCCTACAGACCGAGCTACAGCCGCCCTACTTCTATCACCTCACTGTGCACCGAGCCTGGAGTCTTTAAACTCTTTATGTGATGTTTCTCACTTAAATAGAAATCAAGTTTCTCCTCTGAAAATAACTCTGTGAGTCATGACTGTCTACAATGGGTGTAACACCCGAGTCCCACTGTCTGTGATGTTTTCACAGTTTTCAGAGTCCTATCTTCACTTTGTTTACATCGCCAGGACGGCCGGCTGACTCCTCCCCTCGTGTATAAAAGTTGTTTAATTGAGGGACTAGAGAAAAGAAGAATAACATACTGTACTCACTGCTTAACTGTGTTTCTAGATCACGCTCATTTCAGGTCAATTTACATGCAGTGTGAAGATACCAGCATAATAAAGATCGCTAGCATTAGCATGCTAACACAATAATGCAGCGCCAGTTGTTTTGGTTTCATGCTGGAGCTCAAGGGCGACATCTGCTGGATCAAAACATCACATATAAAGAGTTTAAAGGTTCAATGCTGGCTCTGAGTCTGCGTGTGGATCCACAGCAAGTTTATCTTGAAGTGAAGATTCAGTTACACTCTCGTCTCTAAAATGTGCAAACAAAGACGAGAGCTTTAACAGAAGATACATTGATGATAGTTTTCTGTGTTGTGTTGATGAGACGCTGAGCAGACACAGAAGCATGCAGCTCGTCCTTTAGATCAGTGAATGATATCAGTGCTCCTGCTGCTCCGTCGAGCAGAAACGGAAAAGTGAACTCGATCTGTCATTCCCCTTCACTGATTTACAAGCAAGGATATCTCTTGTTCCAGCCGCTGCAGCAGCGTGTGACTGAATCACACTGTGCACTTCTGTTGACATTTTATAAATGTTTCATGACTGACAAGACTGATCAGATGAACATGGCCTCTCAAGAGCACCGCCATCGCTATCGGAGCAGGACCGCCCGAAAACACGAGATGGAAATGACCATGATTAAAGTATGAAATATTAAAAAGTGGAGTTTGAGAGAGGGAGGAATAAATGAAGGAGGGAGGTGAAGAGGGCAGCAGAGAGGTGGATTAGCTCGAGACAGCATGAAGGAGCGCCGTGCCCGAGGCTGGACGCTCTGAGGACGCCATCACGTCTCCGCCTCTGTGACCAGCGTGTCTGATAAATGTGTGCGTGTCGTCCTCTACATGTCTTTATTCTTCAGAGAACCTGATTAATTAAAGGAACACTCCACCTGCTTCACATGTCACAGAGGGTTAGGGGTAGACCCGTTCACACTCTTCTTCTGTTGAGGAGCTTCGTCAAGGCTGGAATACTGCTCTCTGATTGGCTGTTGCTGTCCCGGTTGGGACGTTGTAATCCAGATGTAAACGCTTCTATCAAACATGTTTCTTTTAAATTATTTGGGGATGACCTGATGAGTCACTGAGCCATACAAGAGGTTTAAGAATAGATCTTAATACAACTCTACAATTCACTTATCAGACACTTTTATCCAAAGCGACGTACATCAGAGAGTAAGAACAACACAAGCAAGGATCTAGAAAAAAGGGAACAATGTGAGTAAGAGCAAACGATCAGCTTTGAGTCTGATTGGACACACAGGTGCTGACAGGAAGTGACCAGAGGCAAAGCACAACACTGAGGGCAGTTCTTGAGAGCTCTAATCAGTATAGAAACCATCTTATAAGTCGTCGTTATCAAACAAAAACCATCGTCATTACCATCATCATCATCAATAA
>NW_027077237.1:0-5000 GCF_963930695.1 Labrus bergylta | reverse complement strand
AGGAAGAGGGTCAGTAAATAAAATGAATGAATTAGAAAGAGGGACAAAATAACATGACAGAGAAAAACACGGGGACAGTATAGTAACACAGTGATGTCAAATAAAACTGGTGGTTGTACACATGGGACAATTTTTAGTTTTATTTGCTTGTTTTTGTTTCAATTTTCAAACAGTGTTAGCACCCATACAAAGTGAAAAACAAAACAAACAAATAACACCAGAAACCGTCACCATGTGATGTAGGACGACTAACTCCTCCTCCGCTCGGCTTCATGAGAACATCATCTTCAGGCCTCGGAGCGACGGCTGGTGAAGTGGATTCTGCCTCAGAGGACGAGCTGAGACTCGGGGTTCTGTTAGTGAGGCTCATAAAACCACAGACGCACAGAAACACTCTTTTCCTGCTCAAACCACTAAATGTTTTGTCCGAGCTCACTCGGCCAGTTAATTGTGGTTGTTTTGCACCCTGAGGACTCCTCACAGCCCACCACCACAAATGCTTTTGGACTTTGGGCAACAGAAGATTTCCTCTTTTTTTCACATGAACACAAAGTGAGTGGTGAGGCCGAGCAGGAGGCGACTCTGCTGCTCGAGGTCTTACTGCTCACTTACTCCTTCTGCATCATAGAAACATGTGAAGACTGTTTTTAACAACACGATGCTTCTCCTCTCCTTTCACAGTAAAGTGGGAATGAGTCCTGAATCAGAATGTAGTTTGTAGATGAAGCAGAGTCCCTCCTGACGCACGTCGACCATTAACGTTTATATTTACCAGAATCACAAACATCCAGGAGTAACCGCTGCTGATGAAAGTCGAGGAGGTTTAATAACGTTCTTTAATTGTTTTACAATCGACTCCTCAACGGATTCATCATGGCAACACATTTTCATATCGTCTACTTCACACGACGAGTTTAAAGTCCTGTGATATGAAAAATACATGTACTCTCTCTCTCTCTCTCTGGAAGTGGGCATTCTTCTGATCTGTATTTCGTGCGTCACTTAGTGTGTCTGGTCATGTTTTTGTGTGTGAGTGTTTTTCTAGTCTCTCCATTGTTGGCTTCACTGTAGTGAGAAAAAAAAAGACAAATGCCTCGACATTAGTCTTCATTAAGTTCTCTGTGTCTCTCTTTACATAAATTTGCATCCTTGTATGTAAATGCTGGAGGGGCCCGGGGGGGGTTCAGTGTGACACCTTCCTATCGTACCTGAGACACCAGGCAGGAGAACACACACCCCTCTGTGGACTCATTAATCTCCACCTGCTGTGCACACATGTCAGGTTTACATCATGTGAGGAGAACACATCCTCTCAAAACTGAATCCTTTCTCAATTTAAAATAGTTCTGTGTTCAGACGATAACGTTATGCTAACAGTCGCCGTGCACACAGATCCACTGAAACACTATAAACGCTGTAGTGTAGTATACATGCCAGGCCAGTAGGAGGGGCTGTGACTTTCCAACAGTACATCACTCATGCTCACATCGTCTCCCTACTGAGCGGTGAGGTGTAAACATAAACTGTCTTCACATCTGGACTGCTCCACACAGTTTTTGCTGCGGCAACCGTCTCACGGCTATATTGCTGGCCGCGGGTGAGGACGAGGAGGCGGGGCCAGCTGGAGCTGGGGCGGACTGGAGCTGGGCCGGCTGGAGCTGGGGCGGACTGGAGCTGGGGCGGACTGGAGCTGGGCCGGCTGGAGCTGGGGCGGACTGGAGCTGGGGCCAGCTGGAGCTGGGGCGGACTGGAGCTGGGCCGGCTGGAGCTGGGGCGGACTGGAGCTGGGTGGACTGGAGCTGGGGCGGACTGGAGCTGGGGCGGACTGGAGCTGGGGCGGACTGGTAGTGTTGGTGCTCTCACTGTTTGTCTCTGGACTCAGACATAGAGTCTGTTTTCTGTTTTCTGACAGGAATTTACAAGATCAATTCTGGAAGAAATCTCTGAATCAGTTGAGGAAACGGTCTTATGTGTTGAAGTAAATACGTCTGTAAACCTGACCTTAGTGGGAGTGGCCTGTGGTGCTGTGCATTCTGGGATTTGGTGTCTTTCGTCCACATGAGCCAAAAAGACACTTTCTGCCTTTTCTCGGTCAAGAAGGCTCCAACTTCAAAATGTATTTCACATTTCTACATATATGACCCAATGTCTCTCCTCTCTCTCTCCTCTCTCTCTCTCCTCTCTCTCTCTCTCTCCTCTCTCTGTCTCTCCTCTCTCCCTTTCCTCTCCTCTCCTCTCCTCTCCCCTCCTCTCCTCTCCGTTTCCGTTTCCGTTTCCGGTTTCCGGTTTCCGGTGAGTGTGAGTGTGAGTGTGAGTGACGGTGGTGGTGTTGCGAGTGGCGCGGAGATTGAATTGTTTGCTATCCTTTCTACTGTTTTCAAAGTGCACGATCAGGTCAGATTGTTTTCATATTTGTATTGAGTGTTGTTGGCTGTGTAAGACAGATCGTTGGAGGGGTTGGAGGGAGGAATGGCGTCTGCTGAGACGCCACCTCCGACTCTCCGACAGGGAGTTCGGATAGTCCCTCCGAACGGTACTGTCACCGTGGAGGAGGTTCTGTTAGCTGCAGGTGAACAGGTAGGCCATGATAAACTCTTGTATGCATCCCGAATGAACAAGGCTGTGGTTGTTTTTCTGAAGAGTGAGCCTCTTGTGTATCAGCTGATTGAGAGTGGTGTGTTCATTAGGGATTTGTTTGTGCAGGTTTCCCCGTTGTCGGTTCCCTCTACGCGGATCACCGTATCCGGTGTTCCGCCGTTTATTTCTAACAACTTGTTAGAGAACGAACTCCGCAGGTTTGGAAGTTTGCGAGTGGTTTCAAAACTGTGAGTCTAGGGTGTAAAGATCCCAAACTGAAACATGTCCAATCTTTGCGGCGTCAGGTGTTCATGTTTTTGGATTCGCCCACACAGACTCTGGAGGTTTCCTTTAGAGTGAAACACGGTGACGCTTCTTATATGGTGTATGCGAGCTCGGGACAACTGAAGTGTTTTGAGTGTGGTGATGTGGGACACAAACGTTTTGCGTGTCCGCACAGACAGCAGGAGGCGGCTAGTGCTGCCGCTGACGCGGGCGGCTCTGTTAGTGTGGCGCATGTGGCGGGGGCCGCGTCCGCGTCCGCGCCCGGGGCGGAGGGCCGCGTCCGCGTCCGCGCCCGGGGCGGAGGCCGCGTCCGCGTCCGCGTCCGTGCCTGCGGCAGAGGCCGCGTCCGCGCCTGCGCCTTGTGCTGAGGCCGTGGCTGAGGTAGAAGTGGCTTCGACCAGCTCTCAGGCTACAGAAAAATCACAGACTGTAGATAATGATAAAACTGAAGATTCCACAAGTTCTGCAGTTGTAGATGTTTCATTGAAGGAAGGTAAGACAGTGTGTTGTAGCCAGGCATCATGTGAAGGAGAGGACATGGATGAAGATTATGAGTCAGACAATGCATCCATTGCTGATTTGCCAAATAGTGGCTCTGGTCTTTATTCTTTAGAGTCAATCAATCAATTTATGGACGAAACGTACAACAAATCAGTAAAAATCAGTGACTACTTTAGTGATACTGAAAAGTTCATAAAGTCAGTCAGCATACTGAAAAGACAGGTTGGGTTTGACCTCCTGGACGCGAAAAAACGGTTCCGTCTTAAAAAGCACATCACCGCACTGAGGAAAGTTGGACGTAAGAGTGTGAAGAAGACAAAGAAATGATCATGCATCACAAGGTGTTATTCTTCTTCTACTGCTCCCTGTTTGTGTCTACTTATCTGTTCTTTCTCTCTGATCTTTCTATGAGGAGTCTTAAGATAGGATCTCTTAACATTAATGGTGGGAGAGACAGACAGAAAAGGGGCCTTATCTCTGAGATCTCAACTCAGAAAAACATTGATATCTTGTTTTTACAAGAGACTCATACCACACCATCAGATGAGACAGATTGGGGTTTATGGTGGGAGGGCTCTAACTACCTTAGCCATGGCACCAACTTTAGTGCAGGAGTAGCCATTTTGTTTAGAGCATCTGCAAATGTAAAGATCGTCTCTTGTGCTGAAATTGTAAAGGGAAGGCTTTTAATTGTAAGAGCAGAAATAGAGGACACTGTTTTCTGCTTCACTAATATTTATGCTCCAAATAATGGAGCTGAAAGGGTAGCTTTCTATACCCGCCTCCAAAAGGAGTTAGTGATCTATAATCAGGATCAGATCATTCTTGGTGGTGATTTTAACTGCACACTTGATTTCACCGTGGATAGAATAGGAGAGGAGCCACATCCACATTCATCCCAGACTTTAAACACTGTCATCTCTCACCTGGATTTGTTGGACACATTTAGAGTGAAACATCCACAATCCAGACAGTATACATGGGTCAGGGTTAACAGTAACAGGGTGTGTGCAGCTAGACTGGACAGGGTTTACATCTCCAGAACTCTCAAGCCCAGATTAATTCATTGTAATATTCTGCCTGTCGGCTTCACTGATCACCATTTTGTTAGTGTGGAGCTGATTATTTCACCAGGTGAAAGGGCTAAGTCCTTCTGGCATTTTAATAACAAGCTTCTACTGGACAATGTTTTCTGTAAAAACTTTGGGTGTTTTTGGGATCAGTGGCAATTAAGAAAAGTTGAGTTTGATTCTTTGAAGCTTTGGTGGGAGGTTGGTAAAGCTCAGATTCGTGTTTTTTGTCAGCAGTACACGTCACACTCTTCTGCTAGATTAAAAACAGTCATTAAAAATCTTGAGGACAACATTAAGAACCTTGAGGAGGGGTTAAATGGGAGTGTGGATCCCACCGCTGGTACCCTGCTGAAGGAGAAACGTATGGAGTTGAGCTCTTTCCTGCAGGAGAGGGTGAAGGGAGCTCTTGTGCGGAGTCGTTTCCTTCAACTCAAAGACATGGATGCCCCAACGTCTTTCTTTTTCAATCTTGAGAGATCTGTGGCTCAAAAAAAGCTGCTGACTTGTCTGAAACTGCCAGGAGGTCGAATAACAGCTGATCCAAAGGAAATGAGCAGTCACGCC
>NW_027077236.1:7500-20000 GCF_963930695.1 Labrus bergylta | reverse complement strand
GCAGGTTGACTTATTCATGATGTAAACAAAGAGAGGAGAGGATCATCACTCCCTCTGTCAGATGAAAGGTCTTAATGTCTTCATGCTGTTTCTCCTGCAGGAAGCAGCTCCATGCAGGCTGCAGCTCTACCAGCAGGGGGCGCCGCAGGCTGCAGCAGAGCAGGGGGCGGGGCTGGGGGCGGAGTCAGGAGCAATGGCTCAGGCCTACTTCAGATCACCTCTCCTCAGAACCACGGAAGCCACGCCTCCCCACCTCACCCGAACCCCCCTCACACCCCCCAGCCTCCTCACCCTCCAACACCCACCTCCCCTCACCCACTGAGCCCCGAGTACAGCAGCCCCCCCAGACCTGGTACTGACCCTGACCTGTGCTCACCTGAGGTCATGTGACTGAGCAGCAGCAGAAACAGAGATAGAGTAGAAGAAGACTCATCAGAGAGAGAGACGTTAACACAGTTAATATCACTAGTGACACTTTTTAAAGAGACAGTTCCACATTTTTGAGGGTTGTATGAAGTACTTAGTGAATGTTTTTGCCACCGGAGATGTAGGTCAGCTCAGATACTTTCAGGAGAGACCGACAGGAGGGCAGGCAGAGAAGCTGGGCTACACGGCGATGCAATTTATCAAACTGTAAGAAAACCCGAACTTTATAGTGTAACAACTCATCCTGAATTCTGCATCTCAGTTAGAGATCGTCTGAAGCAACAGAAGTTTAAAGGTTGTCCATCTGACGCAGGGATGAATATGAAGAAGTGTAAAAACATCAGCGCTCAGTACAGCAGGGAGCACTGCATGGTGAGTGCTTGGAAAGGGGCGGAGTCTTCTATTAGGACCACTATGGTAGAAGAGTTATAGAGAACCAATGAAGAAGAAGGAGCCATATTTAAATCAAGAAGAAATAGAACGAGTGATCTATAAGAATCAGTCCCTCTGCACCTTTAAGAAAAAGCTAAAGACCCAGCTCTTTCATGAATACCTACTAACTTAATGATGATGGTCTCCATATTATTGATGATGATGATGGTAATGACGATGGTTTTTGTTTGATAACGACGACTTATAAGATGGTTTCTATACTGATTAGAGCTCTCAAGAACTGCCCTCAATGTTGTGCTTTGCCTCTGGTCACTTCCTGTCAGCACCTGTGTGTCCAATCAGACTCAAAGCTGATCGTTTGCTCTTACTGACATTGTTCCCTTTTTTCTAGATCCTTGCTTGTGTTGTTCTTACTCTCTGATGTACGTCGCTTTGGATAAAAGAGTCTGATAAGTGAAATGTAGTATCAGAGGATGCAACTGAAGTTGTAACAAGTGTTGAACATAAAGCTGAAGGTGTGTCTGGTTCTATCCTGTTTGTCTCTGCAGCCACCTGGCCAGCTAATGGCCCCGCCCCCTACAGCCCAGCAGGACCTCATCAGAATGGGAGGAGCCACCAGCATCAGCCATTGCATCATCCCCAACATCACCACGCCCCCAACACTCACTTCTGTATGACATCATGTGACCTTCAAATACCGTTACTGTCAGTTCTGTCTTTCAATGTGACTGAGTCGTTTGTCCTGCAGGGTCTCAACACCACAGCACTGCTCCCTATCCACAACCCGTCTCCAACCATCCAGGTACCACACCTGTCCAAACCCCTCCTCAGGTGGTCCCCCCTGACTGTGCTGGACTGTCTCACGCTGTCTTGTCTGTCTCTCAGGTCCAGAGTTCTGGTGCTCCATCTCGTACTTTGAGTTGGATGTTCAGGTGGGAGAGATGTTTAAGGTCCCGTCCAGCTGTCCTCAGGTGACGGTGGACGGTTATGTGGATCCTTCAGGAGGGGACAGATTCTGTTTGGGACAGCTGAGCAACGTCCACCGCACCGCCACCAGCCACCGCGCCAGGTCACCAGTCGATCGTCTGAACTGCAGCAGTCTGTCTCTTTTTATTCACTTCATCAACTCATTCTTCTTCTGCATATTCTTTTCCTGCAGGCTCCACATCGGTCGGGGGGTTCAGCTCGAGTGTCGGGGGGAGGGGGACATCTGGATGCGTTGCCTTAGCGACCACTCAGTGTTTGTGCAGAGCTTCTACCTGGACCGTGAGGCGGGTCGAGTGCCGGGAGACGGGGTTCATAAGATCTACCCCGGAGCTTATATCAAGGTGAGTCAGTATGCAGACGACACTCTGTTGTTCATATGTATTCAAAAATATAACAAATGAAAAAGATACTACAAATGCTTAGACAAAAGAGTCCACTTGACAGCCCCTTAAAATACTTTTATCTCTGTCAGTTAAAGATCAGGAAATTATTTTTTTATTAATGGTTGTGCATCCTGCCCTCATTTTCCCCTGAGCAGTAAATCTTTGTATTTCTGAGTCTGAAAAGGAGCCTTCAGTGACGCAAAATGCCCATTTTTGCGTCACTGGAAGTACAACGCAAACTACAACGCTAGTTCCTCATATTTTTGACCACTGAAGACCAATCACAGATCAGTGGGTGGAAACTCACTCCCAGAATCGAAACTTAACGTCCGCCATATTGCTTTGAAGCTATGCTAACAGGCTCTATGGAGAAAGCTGATATGGCTGATATGGCGACAGATTATGTCTCTAATCTGTCTGTCTCTCACCCGTCTGTGTCTCACCTGTCTGTCTCTCACCTGTCTGTCTTTAATCTGTTTGTCTCTCTCACCTGTCTGTCTCTCACCTGTCTGTCTCTGTAGGTGTTCGACCTGCGGCAGTGTCACAGACAGATGCAGCAGCAGGCGGCAGCGGCTCAGGCAGCAGTCGTCACTCAGGCGGCGGCGGTTGCCGGTGCAATTCCTGGGCCGAACAGTGTGGGTGGGATCGCACCTGCTGTCAGTGAGTATCACCTGTATGTGTATCACCTGTAGGTGTATCACCTGTATGTCTCTCAGCTCTCACTCACATTAATTCAGGGAAGAAAAACAGAACGTTTTGGATCAGAACTCTGTTTATTAATCTGAAGTTGTTCCTACCTTTAAGACCAGGTGACATGGTCGTGACTTCCTGTCTCTGCAGGTGTTTGCTCGACTGCAGGTCTAGGAGTGGACGACCTGCGCAGGTTGTGTATCATCCGTCTGAGCTTCGTTAAAGGGTGGGGCTGTGATTACCCGCGTCAGAGCATCAAGGACACCCCCTGCTGGCTGGAGGTTCACCTGCACCGAGCGCTGCAGCTTCTCGACCAGGTGCTGCACACACTGCCGCCACGGGAACACACACTCTGACCCTCTGCTACAGGTGTGTGTTCTCTGCAAGGTGGGTGGGGCTTAGCTCACAGGAGAGCCAATGGTAGCAGAGGATATAAACGTACCTTTTGAGACAGCATCACCTTAACTTTCTACCTGACACCACCTGATTCATAAGCTCCGCCCATTCCGTCCTCCCTCACACAGGTGTGAAAATCATTGGTCACTTTAGAAACACTTCAGACAATCAGCCAATCACAGCATCACATTCCTCCTGTCATTCATGTGTGTTTCCATAGAAACCAGCAGTTTCAGAGTAAAGGTTGAGTTCACAGAAAACCTGAAAATAAAATCAATATTTCATCTGGTGTCTCGTTTCATCGTTTTTCAGTCATTAAAGAAACAAACCTGAAGACCTCTTCCTGTTTTCATAACTTCTCATGATGTCCTCGCTACCACAACATTCTCACCTTTAAAGAGAAACTTTACAGGAAGTCCTTCCTTTTGCTGCAGCTTCGTGCTTCCTCTCAGGTGTTGAATGAAAATAGTTGATGCAGCCTGTCAGGTAAAACCCAGGGCGAACACAGTCCTCCTCTCTCACCTGGATCTCAGTCCCATTCATCTCTGTGGAGTCCCTCCTTCATGACACATAACTGACCTGTCTGTCTCTTTCTGTTGCCATGGTGACGATGTCCAGCTTTAAACACACCCTGAGGACAGCAGAACCTGTCACCTGATAAAAGCTCTGTGGGCCGTTCTCAAACTGTGGAAGTGTGTGTGGAGTGGTTTCAGAAAGGTCCTCCTCCTGCACCTGTACACCTGTTCTGTCTTGACACCATCGACTGTAAATATTACTTGACACACCGACTTACTTCCTGTTCCTGTCTGTTTTCTGTGGGAATGCTCCTTCAACATAAAGGCTTTAATTATTTATTTTCTTTGATTATCTGCCAAAGACTCGTCTCTTACTCTTGATAACATCATATCCTGTTACGCTCTGTCAACCTTTATTTCTTTCACCTTTTTTTATCATATTTTTTTAATGCTTTTATACTGAAAGAGTCTATAATGTAAATCTGCAGTTTCTTCAAAATAAAACTTTATTTCTTCCTCTGAGATTATTTTTCTTGATGTTTGAGGCTCAATGAGCAGCTCAGTCTGTGATAACTCTTTATTCACTGAACACCTGAACACTGATACTCATTATTACAACAGAATAAAATAAACTGTCTGGATGTTTGTCCTCTAAGGGCCTCCATAGTCTAAACATGTTTCTTTGTATTTGTTTTCTTTAACAATTGAATATTTTCCACTTTTGTATTCCTACCTTTCGAGTACTTTTTTATTTTAAATGAAGCCTTGATATTTAATCTACTTGTTTTTTCAAATGTTTATCAAGCAGCTTAAAATGAAGTTTATTTTAAACGCCACGTCAAACATCTTTATTCGTACAAACAATCTGAGATCATTAATAATTAGATTAGTTACTTGTGATTAAAACGTATGTGAACACACTGACAGTATTTTGTTGTTGTTGAAAACTCGAAGCTTTCATAAGGCGCCAATAAGGACAAAGAGAGGCGGCATGAACAGTTTAAATGTTTCATGTTCGCCTTCCTATTGGTTACGTCGAAGTAGCGCCGAACCAATCGTAATAAGGCTCGTGGAATAATGATATATTCGGGGAGGGGCTTTATGAGTGCCTCGTCTTTTGACCAATAGGAAGCCAGTATCATCAGAGATATGAATAATCATCACAAACGGGGCGTGGTTATGCAGTGTAGGTCGGGCGCGAAAGAAGATGGAGGTTTAGTGACTGTGTGGTAGAGCAGGAAGACACAGACAGAGTTTTATTTTCTGTTTTCCTTTGTTATACTTTGTTTTCTACACTCGGGCTCCGACATGGACATGAAGAAGAGAGTCAGCCAGGAGCTGAGGAACAGGAACCCCGCTGAGGTGTGTAACTTCAATTATTTATTTGTTTATTTCCTCCGGTCCGACACGGAGGAGAGACCTCCGGTCCGACACGGAGGACTCTCCTCCGGCAGCGGCGGGAGAAGCCCTGCGCTCCTTCCGTTAGCATCGAGCTAACAGGCTAACAGACGAAGCTGGCGCGCATCCAGCCCTCATGATCGCCCGGTGCTACGGATTACCGGCGAAGTGTCGGTGATGGTACCTGGTGGTACTAAGAAAAAAAACAACCTTCTTGTGCCTTTGTTGGTATCCGGTTGTTGTTTTTTAAATGAAACCCTCCCGCTCCACCGTCGGCCGTTTAGGCTTCCATTTTAACCTTCAGTGTGAAACAGTTATCCATGATGCTGGTTTTTAATGGCGCGTAATGCCGGACTCCGTTATCACATCCCGGCATTATGAACTAACTTAGTTACCGGTCAAAGCTGTCCATTGATACAGTGACTTTGAAGTAATAAAACACCTGTTCAGGTGCTTCTAGTCAGTTCGGCTCACATTATGTCAACCAGCAGTCCGTCATTTTGATTAGATATCACTTTTAATAGCGATTCTCTTTGCTGTTCCCGCCCACTCCGCCGTGTTTTCATGATGTAATTTACGACTGTAAAGATGTTTCACTCTGAGTGATTTAACATGAGGGTTGGTGTGTGTGGTGGGTTTTTGAATGTCCTAGAGGAACACGGATTAAAGCTAAAAGATGGAGACTGAAATGAATCTTCTCAGAGGAGTCTGGTGAAGAGTCACCTGAGTTTCCCTCCGTTTCTAATAAAAGTTATTACGACGTGAACGTGGAGGGTCGTGCTGTGTTCCTAACGTGAGATCCACACTAACAGCTGTTTGTGTGTGTGTGTGTGTTTCTGTCACTCATCAAAGAGTGTTTATTAAGTGAGATGTATCACTACATACAGGGGGCGGTACTTCCTGTTGTTGGACGGTTGTTGATCCATAACACTACATAATACTAAAGCCAGAGGTTTACAGTTGACAAAAGTTGTTTTAGGGTTTAGTTACTCTTTAATAGTGTGTATATATAAATATATATATATATATATATATATATATATTTATTTTTTTTATACAGGTGAAGCTCACTTTTCAACGTTTTTAACAGAGTATTAGATGACTAGTCCAGGTGATAAATGTGTGGAATACGGACGATGCATATTAACGTTGTCTAAAGTGTATCTGAGTCTGTTTCTGTTTCTGGAGCTCCTGCTGTGACACTAATAGTGTGTGTGTGTGTGTGTGTGTGTGTAGGTGGTGGAGCTGGTGGTGGATAACTGTCAGTCAGCTGACGGCGAGGTGGAGGGTCTGACAGACGAGTACACGGAGCTGGAGATCCTCAGTATGGTGAACATCGGCCTCAGCTCGCTCTCCAAACTTCCTTCTCTGCCAAAACTACGCAAGGTCTGTCCTACCATTACTATTTCCCACAATGCAACAGGTTATTTCTGTCTGAAAGTGACAGGTGTGCCGACGTCTGTACCTGTTTAACCTGACGTGTGTGTGTGTGTGTGTGTGTAGCTGGAGGTGAGTGATAACATCATCTCAGGCGGTCTGGACACGCTGGCAGAGAAATGTCCCAATCTGACGTACCTGAACCTGAGCGGGAACAAGATCAAAGAGATGAGCAGCGTGGAGGTTCTGGTGAGTTTGACCCTCTGAGCAGGTGAGACGAGTCAGTCAGGTAGAGGTGAAGTTTGAAGGTGAAACCAGCGAGCTGAGATGAAGAGGAGGTCTCTGCTCGCTTCCAGTCGCACCCTGTTGCGGTTCGTTACCAGCGAGAACAAAATCAACACAGCAACCAGAACAGAGAGTGGATCAGGGCTCGACATTATAAGTGTCCTGCTGGCCCGGTTGAATGATTGACAGAGTCCAGCTGATTGCATGTTCAGCTGGCCCGCTCAGGTCAGTTCAAATACTGCCTGAAAAATAAAACAGACAGTAACACGTTCTGTTTTCTCTACTAAAACCCACGTTTGGTAAAACGGTTTTAAAACCATCAGATCCCGACAACAGTCGAGCTTAAATCAGAATTCAAAGAATAGAAATCCCTGTAAGAGTTGAGAGTGACAGCAGGGCAAAAACAGAACGGAGAAAAGTTTGATCCACAGTGACAGACAGCTGGAGGAGCTGGAACACGTTAAAGACTAGATCCTGGTAAAGATCAAAGTTATTCACAAAGTATCTTAGCCCTTAAGAGAGCTCCTAAAGTAAAGATCTAAAGATGAAGAGTCTCTCACAGAGAAGAAAGAAGGAGAGATTCCAGATCTATCACAGCCTCATATTACCGTATTGGTCCGAATATAAGACGACCCCCGTTTTTCAACACTCATATTTAGAAAAAAAAGATTTGCAGACCAGATCTTGTTTTTGTAAAGAACTTTTTTTTAAAGAACTTCATTTTATTTGAAAATAACAATATTAAAAACACATTGAATTAAACACCTGTTGTATTAATAATTATAATAATAATTAACATACCGTATTTATCGGTATAGGCCTACGGCACTTTTCAAAACAAAGTGTTTCACAAGGGGGCGAACTATGTACAGTATGATTCAACATTAAAATCGATTAACAATCAAACAATATTATCAACATGTTTTTAACATTTTGAAATAACAGAAGAAATACAGGCAACGTTTTTAACTAAACTACCGCTAAACTAAAACTCTCCAAACTTCTCCTCCGATGTCTCCTCTCTATTCCTCACACACACACACACACACTCTGCCCCGCTGTGTTCACTCTCGCTCTCATCGCTCCCCAATATTAAAAACACATTGAATTAAACACCTGTTGTTGTAATAATGATAACAATAATAAACGTAGGCCTATTTATCGTTATATGCTACGGCACTTTTTAAAACAAAGTTTTTCACAAAGTCAAAATCTGTACAGTATGATTCAACATTAAAATCAAGCAATATTATCAACATTTTTAAGTAAGAGAGAAAATACAGGCCACATCTTTAACTAAACTAAAGCTCGCCAAACTTCTCCTCCGATGTCTCCTATTCCTCACACACGTCCTCCGCCCCGCTGTGTTCTCTCTCACTGTCATCACTCCCCTGCTCCTCCCAGAGCGCGTCATGTGTGTTGACATTTAAAGGGACAGGCGAACAATTAGATCTGCGCTCTGAATACTAGACCCCGAATATAAGACGACCCGACTTTTTCGGACCTATTTCGATGGTGAAAAAGTCTGTCTTATATTCGGACCAATACGGTAATATCAGATTAAGTAGACTCTTACAGTTATCAGCATGGTGAATAAACATGAGCACATAAATATAAGAAAAATACACAATGTGTTTATAATTAGAGCTCAATTCATTAAATAAAAGTCTTAATTGACTTTTGAATCAGAATGGTTCAAGAGTAAATTGGTGACTGTTATTTTTCTAAAGTGATGTTCCTGGGCCTGCGACCTTTGAAAACTAGTGGGCCGGAGGGTCAAGCCCTGGTTGGATCAGTAGTGATCTCAGCTGTTCCTCACAGCAGCAGAGCTCCATGTCAGTCAGCTGCTAACAGATCAGTCATTAAGCTAACAGGCAGTCTGGACTACAACTGATAATCAGCATAGAAATAGCCACATGTGTGTACCATCACGTGTGTGTGTGTGTGTGTGTGTGTGTGTGTCTCTCTGCGTGTGTGTCTCTGCGTGTGTGTCTCTGCGTGTGTGTCTCTGCGTGTGTCTCTCTGTCTGATTGTGTGTGTGGTCTCTCTGTGTGTCTCTCTGTGTGTGTCTGCGTGTCTCTGTGTGTGTCTGCGTGTCTCTTTGTGTGTGTCTCTCTGTGTGTGTCTGCGTGTCTCTGTGTGTGTCTGCGTGTCTCTGTGTGTGTCTCTTTGTGTGTCTCTTTGTGTGTATCTCTCTGTGTGTATCTCTGCGTGTCTCTCTGTGTGTGTCTCTTTGTGTGTATCTCTCTGCGTGTGTGTGTCTGATTGTGTGTGTGGTCTCTCTGCGTGTCTCTCTGCGTGTCTCTCTGTGTGTGTCTGTCTCTGTGTGTCTGTGTCTCTGTGTGTCTGATTGTGTGTGTGTGTGTGTGTCTCTGTGTGTCTCTGTGTGTCTGTGTGTGTCTCTGTGTGTCTGATTGTGTGTGTGTGTCTCTGTGTGTCTGATTGTGTGTGTCTGTCTCTGTGTGTGTGTGTGTGTGTGTGTGTGTGTGTGTGTGTGTCTGTCTCTGTGTGTCTCTGTGTGTCTGTGTGTGTCTGTGTGTCTGATTGTGTGTGTCTGTCTCTGTGTGTGTCTGTGTGTGTCTCTGTGTGTCTCTGTGTGTCTGATTGTGTGTGTGTGTCTGATTGTGTGTGTGTGTCTCTGTGTCTCTGATTGTGTGTGTCTGTCTCTGTGTGTGTGTGTGTGTGTGTGTGTGTGTGTGTCTGTCTCTGTGTGTCTGATTGTGTGTGTGGTCTCTCGTCCTGCAGCAGAACCTGAAGAACCTGAAGAGTCTGGACCTGTACAGCTGTGAGGTGTCCTCGCTGGACGACTACAGAGAGAACGTGTTCGAGCTGCTGCCTCACCTCACGTACCTGGACGGATACGACGAGGAGGACAACGAGGTCCCCGACTCTGAGGGCGACAACGGTGAGTACAGAGCGAGACACTGTGATTTACTGAGGACCCTGAACGTTACATTACAGACAGTATCTCTTTATCTTGTTGCAGACGATGAAGCCGGTCCCCATGACGACGACGACGACGATGATGATGAAGAGGACGAGGTTGATGATGAGGACTCTGAGGGCGAGGAGGAGGAGGAGGTGGGCCTGTCATACCTGATGAAGGACGGGATCCAGGTGAGTGTGACGCACGCCGCCGGGGGGAGACGACACGTTTGATGTTGATGCTGACAGGTTTGTTCTCGTGTCAGGACGAGGAAGACGATGGAGACTATGTGGAGGAGGACGACGAGGAAGAGGAGGACGAGGAAGATGGAGGTTTGTCTTCACTTTATATTCTGAACTGTCAGCAGTAGGTCAAAGGTTGTCTGTGATCAACGCTCTCCTGTTTCTCTGATTGTTGCGTTCAGACGCTGATGTTCGAGGGGAGAAGAGGAAGAGAGAAGCCGAGGATGAAGCTGACGACGACGACGATGAATAATCCCATCACCTTCACACACTGAAACACCTGAACGCCCCACAGACCCCCCCCCCCCCCCCATCAAGCTGCAGATTGACAGACACACACTGATGATGAGTTTAATCAGATTTTTATCATCATGTCAGGATTTCAAACGTCCTCTTTGTTACCACGGCAACAACAATAGAAGTCCTCGACACCCCGTAATGTTTTTAATGAACAAACAAACCAACATGAAGTCAGGTGACCTGTCAGTCTGCGGCTCTCCACGGTCTCTGTGGTCCCGATCCCGGTCTCTGTGGTCCTGGTCTGTAAATAGAAGCGGTCTCTGTAGTCTCTGTTTGTCGTCTGTTTGAAACTTTAATTTTATTTTTTTATTCCTGTGTGACGTGAGGCTGAGCGCAAAAACGTTTTTCAATAAAATCAAACCTGAAACAGAAAAGACTCTGTGCTCAATCCATCAGCAGTGATGAGGTCACTACGGCCCGTTAGTGTGTGTGTGTTCACTGAAACCAAAATCAGTTTTTATGACACGAACAGTTTAAAGGATAAAAGTGAAACTTGAGATTTTGAGAGAAAAGATGAAATGAATTGAGTTTAATGAGTGTGACATGTTCTCTGTCTGACCACATGGTGGTGCTGCAGGTCAGCTCTTACAGCTGTTTGAATCTGTTTCAGAGAAATATTTCAAACTTTTCCATCAGATGATCTTAATGTGACCCAAACATTAAAATCTGATCAAATAAAAGACATAAATGTGTTTAAAAAACATTAAAGAATATAAAACCATTTATAAAGTCAATAAATTATAATAAAGTGCTCACAGTTCAGAAATGAAAACATTCTTTATAGTTTTTATTTGTATTGTTTTATTGTGAAAATCCTTTTTATCAAATTCAACGAGCCGACACAAGTCCTGACATCTTTATCAGATTATATTCATTGTTGTTCACTTTGGACCTGAAGACGTTTCCAAAGAACAAAGAAACAAAACAAACTTCTTCGACCATTTGATGCCATTTTTATTCCTGCCCCCCACTGAAGATGGCCCCGCCCCCTGCAGCTGAGAACCTGGATGTTCTCTCTGTTTCCTGTTCAATTCAATTTAATTTATTTGTATAGCGTCAACTCATAACAAGTGTTATCTCAAGACACTTTACAAAAAGCAGGTAAAAGACCTTACTCTTTGTCTGTTAACATTACAAAAGAGCAGGTAAAAGACCTTACTTATTGTCTGTTAACATTACAAAAGAGCAGGTAAAAGACCTTACTTATTGCTATATTACAAAGACCCGGCCTATCCATCGTGAGCACTTTAGCAAAACAGCAAAAGTTACAGTGGTAAGAAAAAACTGTCTTATTAAAAGGCAGAAATCTTCGGCCGGATCCCCGGCTCATGACGAAACAGCCTTCACAGGCTGTGCCGGGGTTGGAAAGGGATAGGGGGAGAGATGGGATAAGATGCAGGAAGAGGGATAGGGAGCAAGGCGGTGGGGGGAGGCAGACTGTCCATCAACAATCCGGTGGGGGGGAGGGGGGTTGTTCTGGCAGGCCGTCAACCAACGATCCGGTGGGGAGGGGGTAGGGGTGGGGTAGGGGTTGTTCTGGTAGGCTGTCAACCAACGATCTTGAGGAGCCTAAGAGAGCTCAAGAGCTCCCAGGAAAGTAGGTGGTTAGTGACTGAGATTTACAGATAGATACATGCAGTAATATGATGTACTGTATATGCACAGAGAGAGAGAGGAGCTCAAGGTGCCAGTTCCCCCGGTAGTCTAAGCCTATAGCAGCATAACTAAGAGCTGGTCTACACCAGCACCAGCACTAACTATAAGATTTATCAAAAAGGAAAGTTTTAAGTCTATTCTTAAAAATACAGACTGTGTCTGCGTCCCGGACCCCGGCTGGAAGGCGGTTCCAGAAGAGAGGAGCCCGATAACTGAAGGCTTTACCCCCCATAGTACACTTAGAGACTGTAGGTACCACCAGCAGGCCTGCACTCCAGGACCGCAACGCTCCCGAGGGACAGTACGGCACTAGTAGCTCCTTAAGATAAGATGGTCTCTGGTCATTTAGAGCTTTGTAGGTGAGAAGAAGGATCTTGAATTCTATTCTAGACTGTATGGGGAGCCAGTGCAGAGAAGCCAAGACAGGAGTGATGTGGTCCCATTTCCTGGTTCTAATCAGTACACGAGCTGCAGCGCTCTGGACCAGTTGAAGAGTCTTCAGAGATTTGCCAGAGCACCCTGACAA
>NW_027077235.1:0-12500 GCF_963930695.1 Labrus bergylta | reverse complement strand
TTTAGTGGTAGTATTGTTGTTGTAGTTGTATTATAGTGAGTTTTAGTGGATGTGTTGTTGTTGTTGTTGTTGTATTATAGTGAGTTTTAGTGGTAGTGTTGTTGTTGTTGTTGTCTCATAGTGAGTTTTAGTGGATGTGTTGTTGTTGTTGTTGTCTCATAGTGAGTTTTAGTGGATGTGTTGTTGTTGTTGTTGTCTTATAGTGAGTTTTAGTGGTAGTGTTGTTGTTGTTGTTGTTGTTGTCTCATAGTGAGTGTTAGTGGATGTGTTGTTGTTGTCTCATAGTGAGTTTTAGTGGATGTGTTGTTGTTGTTGTTGTCTCATAGTGAGTTTTAGTGGATGTGTTGTTGTTGTCTCATAGTGAGTTTTTAGTGGTAGTGTTGTTGTTGTTGTCTCATAGTGAGTTTTAGTGGATGTGTTGTTGTTGTCTCATAGTGAGTTTAGTGGTAGTGTTGTTGTTGTTGTCTCATAGTGAGTTTTAGTGGATGTGTTGTTGTTGTCTCATAGTGAGTTTTAGTGGTAGTGTTGTTGTTGTTGTTGTTGTCTTATAGTGAGTTTTAGTGGATGTGTTGTTGTTGTTGTTGTTGTCTCATAGTGAGTTTTAGTGGATGTGTTGTTGTGTCTCATAGTGAGTTTTAGTGGTAGTGTTGTTGTTGTTGTTGTATTATAGTGAGTTTTAGTGGATGTGTTGTTGTTGTTGTTGTTGTTGTATTATAGTGAGTTTTAGTGGATGTGTTGTTGTTGTTGTATTATAGTGAGTTTTAGTGGTAGTGTTGTTGTTGTTGTTGTCTCATAGTGAGTTTTAGTGGATGTGTTGTTGTTGTCTTATAGTGAGTTTTAGTGGTAGTATTGTTGTTGTTGTTGTTGTATTATAGTGAGTTTTAGTGGGTGTGTTGTTGTTGTTGTTGTATTATAGTGAGTTTTAGTGGTAGTGTTGTTGTTGTTGTTGTCTTATAGTGAGTTTTAGTGGATGTGTTGTTGTTGTTGTTGTTGTTGTTGTTGTATTATAGTGAGTTTTAGTGGTAGTGTTGTGGTTGTTGTTGTCTCATAGTGAGTTTTAGTGGATGTGTTGTTGTTGTCTCATAGTGAGTTTTAGTGGATGTGTTGTTGTTGTTGTCTCATAGTGAGTTTTAGTGGATGTGTTGTTGTTGTTGTTGTTGTTGTATTATATTGAGTTTTAGTGGTAGTGTTGTTGTTGTCTTATAGTGAGTTTAGTGGTAGTGTTGTTGTTGTTGTCTCATAGTGAGTTTTAGTGGTAGTGTTGTTGTTGTTGTTGTCTCATAGTGAGTTTTAGTGGATGTGTTGTTGTTGTTGTTGTTGTCTCATAGTGAGTTTTAGTGGATGTGTTGTTGTTGTTGTCTCATAGTGAGTTTTAGTGGTAGTATTGTTGTTGTAGTTGTATTATAGTGAGTTTTAGTGGATGTGTTGTTGTTGTTGTTGTTGTATTATAGTGAGTTTTAGTGGTAGTGTTGTTGTTGTTGTTGTCTCATAGTGAGTTTTAGTGGATGTGTTGTTGTTGTTGTTGTCTCATAGTGAGTTTTAGTGGATGTGTTGTTGTTGTTGTTGTCTTATAGTGAGTTTTAGTGGTAGTGTTGTTGTTGTTGTTGTCTCATAGTGAGTGTTAGTGGATGTGTTGTTGTTGTCTCATAGTGAGTTTTAGTGGTAGTGTTGTTGTTGTTGTTGTCTCATAGTGAGTTTTAGTGGATGTGTTGTTGTTGTTGTCTCATAGTGAGTTTTAGTGGTAGTGTTGTTGTTGTTGTCTCATAGTGAGTTTTAGTGGTAGTGTTGTTGTTGTTGTTGTCTCATAGTGAGTTTAGTGGATGTGTTGTTGTTGTTGTCTCATAGTGAGTTTTAGTGGTAGTGTTGTTGTTGTCTCATAGTGAGTTTTAGTGGTAGTGTTGTTGTTGTTGTTGTCTCATAGTGAGTTTTAGTGGATGTGTTGTTGTTGTCTCATAGTGAGGTTTAGTGGTAGTGTTGTTGTTGTTGTTGTCTCATAGTGAGTTTTAGTGGATGTGTTGTTGTTGTTGTTGTCTCATAGTGAGTTTTAGTGGATGTGTTGTTGTTGTCTCATAGTGAGTTTTAGTGGTAGTGTTGTTGTTGTTGTTGTCTTATAGTGAGTTTTAGTGGATGTGTTGTTGTTGTCTCATAGTGAGTTTTAGTGGTAGTGTTGTTGTTGTTGTTGTTGTCTCATAGTGAGTTTTAGTGGATGTGTTGTTGTTGTTGTTGTTGTCTCATAGTGAGTTTTAGTGGTAGTGTTGTTGTTGTTGTTGTCTCATAGTGAGTTTTAGTGGATGTGTTGTTGTTGTTGTTGTCTCATAGTGAGTTTTAGTGGTAGTGTTGTTGTTGTTGTTGTCTCATAGTGAGTTTTAGTGGATGTGTTGTTGTTGTGGGTGTGAACAGAGGAGAGAGTTCCCACGCTCATTAGCTGGCTCATTAATCTGGCGGTTAGTCGGGCTGATCAGAGGTCAGGAGTGAGGTCATCAGATATTTATAGATCCGAGGTGAGCTCCAGGGATTCTCCTTCAGTCAGACGGCGGAGTGGAGAGAGTCACTCAGCGGGTTTCCCAGAGGAAGCGCTGAGTGCGGCGAGGAGGTGCAGCCCGGCGGGACGAGCTGCTCGGCTGACTCTCTCTTAATGATCACGCTCGGTTAAATGAGCGGTCTGCAGCTCGTTTCATGGCGGGGAAACAGGAAGGGGAGTTTTTTATGATGCTCTGAGGGGAGACGTTTAAAGACAGAAAGAAGTCGTTCTAATGAAAGAGCTGCTGGCACGGAGGGGAAGATGAAAAGAAAATCAGATATTATTTGTTGTTTTACGGCGTAAACTCGGGGGGGGGGGGGGGGGGGGGGCGACTCTGCTTCTTTAGAGTTCAGACTTTAATGAGCCCTGAAAATACTTAAACTCTAAACTCTTAAAGTAAACGTCCACTAAACTCGTCACTCTTTGTTTTCTCCTCCATTACTCGCCCAAATTAAAGGAGGCTTTAATTTGTGTGTGATCGTCTTCATCACCTTTGGGACCAGTTCAAAGCGGTGCATCAGCGGTCCAAAGTCAGAGCCGGGGCGTGTTAATGGGAACCTTTTAAAGTCCAAGCCCCCCGGAGGAGCAGGAGGGATAATGAAGGTGGGAAAAGTTCCTCGCCTCCTTAAAGCTGCTGTCAGAGCGCCCTCGAGTACTAAACTTTCAGCTGCTCCAGTGGGACGCACGGAAATGGAAAACAAAAGTGCACCACACACAAACCACTTTGTCTTCAAAACAGGTGAGAAGAATTTAAAGGAAGAATGTGAGACTGTGATGGGGTCCTCTTTCAATCCACCCAAAAATCTTAAAAACAGGCGTAGTCGCAGACCTCCGGCCTCCCAAAGTGCAGTGATCGATATTTACAAAAATGCAAAAACAGGAAAAAATGGTATTTAGACTGTTTAAACTATTTCCAAAAACAAAATCTACATAACTCAGCAAACAATACGGTACTTAAAAAAAACATGTTACCTTCGCTGTAACCATCCTAGACTGCTTGAAAGCAGCAAGCAGCCATCTTTTAAACATAAGAAGCCCCTCCCACTGGGCGTTATAAATTGCCTAACATTTGAAAGAAAATTATCTCATGAATGAGTAATTTACACTCTGTTAAACTAAGATGGTCTACTCACCCCTAAATTACCCATTCTCCTCCATATTTTAGTACCACCACTGTAATGTATCGGTGGCGATACTTTCAAAACAAACATTTAATTAATCAATCAATCATGTGATCACCATCTGCCTATTTAGTATGCGGAAATGGGCCGCCTCTGTTTGGCACAAACGGGACACCGCGGAGCGCATATGACTCACACCACCGGTGATACCACTCTGAATCTGTAGATATATGTATGAAACTAAAAAGAGAGCTTTCAAGTGTGCACCTTTAATCGTGCTGTGAAACAGAGAGGGAAAGGAGGATGATGGTGTGATTTGCTGCGTGATTATAGGCTCACTGGCTGAAGGAAAAGTTTGGTGGAAGTGTGTGTGTCGGTGTGTGTTGGTGTGTGTTGGTGTGTGTTGGTGTGTGTTGGTGTGTGTGCTGACTGCAGTCAGTGACAGAGCCGACTTTTTGATCCAGTAGATGAGCTCCAGCATGAAACCAAAACAAACTTCCTGTTTGGCCACGCCTCCTCCATACTGAAACCTCCACTCTCCTCCAGAGACACACCTCCTCCAGAGACACACCTCCACTCTCCTCCAGAGACACACCTCCACCTCCACTCTCCTCCAGAGACACACCTCCACTCTCCTCCAGAGACACACCTCCACCTCCACTCTCCTCCAGAGACACACCTCCACCTCCACTCTCCTCCAGAGACACACCTCCACCTCCACTCTCCTCCAGAGACACACCTCCACCTCCACTCTCCTCCAGAGACACACCTCCACTCTCCTCCAGAGACACACCTCCACTCTCCTCCAGAGACACACCTCCTCCAGAGACACACCTCCACCTCCACTCTCCTCCAGAGACACACCTCCACCTCCACTCTCCTCCAGAGACACACCTCCTCCAGAGACACACCTCCACCTCCACTCTCCTCCAGAGACACACCTCCACCTCCACTCTCCTCCAGAGACACACCTCCGCTCTCCTCCAGAGACACACCTCCACTCTCCTCCAGAGACACACCTCCACTCTCCTCCAGAGACACACCTCCGCTCTCCTCCAGAGACACACCTCCGCTCTCCTCCAGAGACACACCTCCACTCTCCTCCAGAGACACACCTCCACCTCCACTCTCCTCCAGAGACACACCTCCACCTCCACTCTCCTCCAGAGACACACCTCCACTCTCCTCCAGAGACACACCTCCACTCTCCTCCAGAGACACACCTCCACCTCCACTCTCCTCCAGAGACACACCTCCACTCTCCTCCAGAGACACACCTCCACCTCCACTCTCCTCCAGAGACACACCTCCACCTCCACTCTCCTCCAGAGACACACCTGCACTCTCCTCCAGAGACACACCTCCACTCTCCTCCAGAGACACACCTCCACCTGCACTCTCCTCCAGAGACACACCTCCACTCTCCTCCAGAGACACACCTCCACTCTCCTCCAGAGACACACCTCCACCTCCACTCTCCTCCAGAGACACACCTCCACTCTCCTCCAGAGACACACCTCCACTCTCCTCCAGAGACACACCTCCACTCTCCTCCAGAGACACACCTCCACTCTCCTCCAGAGACACACCTCCAACCCCCCCTCCACTAGAGTTCAGTCGAAGGAGTTAAGTGCAATCAAAGGACAAAATTGTCCTTGTCTCGAGCATAGACTGTAAAAATAATGGACGGGACAAGGTCCTCGGTCTAGTGAAGCTTTTATTTTTATTTATCTTTTATTTATTTATTTTATTTATTTATCTTTTTTTTATTTATTTATAATGTAGAGGCAGTAGAGGGTCTGTATTGTGATGTAAACACATGTGGATGTAGTTTGAGGCCGTGCTGGGTGAAGGGGACTGACCTGGGCGCTCTCTGTGATGGCGTCGGCCTGCTGGGCGCTGAGGTGGCTCAGGACGTCTGTGGGCTCCCTCTCACACGGGTCGTGAACTCCTGGACCTCCTGAGAAAAAACCACGTCAGAGAGAGTGACTCAGAGAAACCTCAGACACCGTGGGCTCTGCTTCCTAATCCACGACTCCCGCTGTGCACGCCGTGCACGCTCTGAACGCTGTGAACGCTGTGAACGCTCTGAACGCTGTGAACGCTGTGAACGCTGTGAACGCTGTGAACGCTCTGAACGCTCTGAACGCTGTGCACGCTGTGAACGCTGTGAACGCTCTGAACGCTCTGAACGATGTGCTCGCTCTGAACGCTCTGAACGCTCTGAACGCTGTGAACGCTGTGAACGCTGTGAACGCTGTGAACGCTCTGAACGCTCTGAACGCTCTGAACGCTGTGAACGCTGTGAACGCTGTGAACGCTCTGAACGCTGTGAACGCTGTGAACGCTGTGAACGATGTGCTCGCTCTGAACGCTCTGAACGCTCTGAACGCTCTGAACGCTCTGAACGCTCTGAACGCTCTGAACGCTGTGAACGCTGTGAACGCTGTGAACGCTGTGAACGCTCTGAACGCTCTGAACGCTGTGAACGCTCTGAACGCTGTGAACGCTGTGAACGCTGTGAACGATGTGCTCGCTCTGAACGCTGTGAACGCTGTGAACGCTGTGAACGATGTGCTCGCTCTGAACGCTGTGAACGCTCTGAACGCTCTGAACGATGTGCTCGCTCTGAACGCTCTGAACGCTGTGAACGCTGTGAACGCTCTGAACGATGTGAACGCTCTGAACGCTGTGAACGCTGTGAACGCTCTGAACGCTCTGAACGCTCTGAACGCTGTGAACGCTCTGAACGCTCTGAACGCTGTGAACGATGTGAACGCTCTGAACGCTCTGAACGCTGTGAACGCTGTGCACGCTCTGAACGCTGTGAACGCTCTGAACGCTGTGAACGCTGTGAACGCTCTGAACGCTCTGAACGCTCTGAACGCTCTGAACGCTCTGAACGCTCTGAACGATGTGAACGCTGTGAACGATGTGAACGATGTGCACGCTCTGAACGCTCTGAACGCTCTGAACGCTGTGAACGCTGTGAACGCTGTGAACGATGTGAACGCTGTGAACGATGTGCACGCTCTGAACGCTGTGAACGCTGTGAACGCTGTGAACGCTGTGAACGCTCTGAACGCTCTGAACGCTCTGAACGCTCTGAACGATGTGAACGCTGTGAACGATGTGAACGCTGTGAACGATGTGCACGCTCTGAACGCTCTGCACGCTCTGAACGCTCTGAACGCTGTGAACGCTGTGAACGATGTGAACGCTGTGAACGATGTGCACGCTCTGAACGCTCTGAACGATGTGAACGCTGTGAACGATGTGAACGCTCTGAACGCTCTGAACGCTGTGAACGCTGTGAACGCTGTGAACGCTGTGAACGCTCTGAACGCTCTGAACGCTCTGAACGCTGTGAACGCTCTGAACGCTCTGAACGCTCTGAACGCTGTGAACGCTGTGAACGATGTGCACGCTCTGAACGCTCTGAACGCTCTGAACGCTCTGAACGCTCTGAACGATGTGAACGCTGTGAACGATGTGCACGCTCTGAACGCTCTGAACGATGTGCTCGCTCTGAACGCTGTGAACGATGTGCACGCTCTGAACGCTCTGAACGCTCTGAACGCTCTGAACGCTCTGAACGCTCTGAACGATGTGAACGCTGTGAACGATGTGAACGCTGTGAACGATGTGCACGCTCTGAACGCTCTGAACGATGTGCTCGCTCTGAACGCTGTGAACGCTCTGAACGCTCTGAACGATGTGCTCGCTCTGAACGCTCTGAACGATGTGAACGCTCTGAACGCTCTGAACGCTCTGAACGCTCTGAACGCTGTGAACGATGTGAACGTTCTGAACGCTCTGAACGCTCTGAACGATGTGAACGTTCTGAACGCTCTGAACGCTCTGAACGATGTGAACGCTCTGAACGCTCTGAACGATGTGAACGTTCTGAACGCTCTGAACGCTCTGAACGATGTGAACGCTCTGAACGCTCTGAACGATGTGAACACTCTGAACGATGTGAACGCTCTGAACGAAGCCTCATCAATGATTCAAAGACGTTCAGGGATCAAGCTGCCAATTCAGAGGGAAAATATGAACCACTTTTTAAAACCCAATCACATCCTCACAAAGAGCCGCTGTGCACGCATCCAACATGAGAGCTGAAGGTCGATCGCATAATAGAAAAACAGAGAGAACGGAGGATCTGTAAACACATCTGTAAACCACATCTGTAAACACATCTGTAAACACATCTGTAAACACATCTATCTTTAGTACAGCTGAAACATTTCTCATTCAGGGAAACACAAAGAAACCCTCTGAGAAGAAACACTCATTCTGGAAAAAGTCCACGTCTGACTTTTACAAAATGAAATGCGAGTCATCGTGATTTTAAAGTGTTCATGTTGGGACGCTCCCCGGGAGCCTGGAGGGAGTCTGCAGCTTATCTCTGAATCATTAATGCAGCTTTGAGTACTCAGAGACTGAGCTGGTGTCGACACTCTGCAGTCTGAAGAGCATTAACCTTTAAGAAAACAGCTGAACCCCGGAGCAGTCCTCAAACTCCTTTATTCATGTTTCTCCTCGTTGAGGTCGGCTAAAGGTTCAACACTGAGACACTTTTTAACACAACTTGTTTTGTAAAGATCGACAGAACAGAAAAGTAACAAAGCTGTTAAGAAACTTCAGATTTATTTTTAACCAAAATCTGCTTTCAAAATGTGTCACTTCATTGGGCTGTCTTCTAAGCACAGGCTCTCATTACCAGACTACCAGACTTTTGCAGACGTTGAGCCACAGCAGCTTCAGATTCTTTAACTTCAGACAGAAAAAATGTCATCTAAAAATGATGTCTAAGCTAAGGGGACACCACATGCTGCCTTCAGGAGAACATAACAACAATTAAAAACAGACTCCTTTAAGGATTTATTTGAACTCCTTCCTCCTCTGAAAACTGACCATGTTAGAGAACAAAACAGTTAAAGCTTTTAAACACTTACTGAACGACATGTTGAGCGGCTGTGTTTGTATCAGCTGTGTCTCCTCCTCTCTCTGCTTTAATGATGTGAAAACATAAACCCTGTCTGCAGTCTGCAGGATGTTAAGCTCTCTGAGGGTCTGACCGAGCTGTGAGGACCCCCCGCTGAGTCCTGCACATCGAACAGAGTCAGTGGGCAGCACGACTTGTGTTGGAGTCTACTACACAACTTTCCCTGCAGGCTGAGAGCTCGACTAGCGTCCTGTAGACAGACGGGACTAAAAGAGCTGCACAGAAAACTGACCGTTGTAGACTTTAATGAATACGATATAGTCACACAGGAAAACAGTTTAAACCTATTTCTTTGAGCATGCCTTGCCATAAAGCTGATTTTGATTCTGATAAATAAACAAAGATAACATTGAAAATGTTTCAGTGTAGCAGGACTGTTTTCTTTCTATGAATTGCCTCTTAACTTTTCTCTATCTCGGCAGGTCGCCTCAGTTTCCTCATGCTGTAACCCTGGACTCTGTGTGTGATCTCGAGCACTGACCTGGCAGCAGAATCCCCGAGGCGATGCACTCCATGACTCGCCGCAGGGCCTCACCTGGACCCAACGGCCGGTTACAGGTGGCGATGGCTTTTTTCACAGATCAGCTCCAGAGGCTGCAGAGGACGACACATACACACCAGGTGAGAAAAGCTTCATATCTTTAAACTAAATGTTTTCTGGTTCTTATGATTGTGCAGCTGTCCTCTTACCCATCCTTTGAGCGGCCTCCACCCCGCCTGTCTGTTGCACATGTCTCTGAGATCCTCAGGACGATGACGCAGGATTTGAGATCTGTGACTCTGGCCTGAGGGGAGACGCAGACAAAAGAGAGAATATGAACCTGACAGGAGTCTGACAGAGCAGAGTGTGCTCGTGACACTCTACACACTCTGACATATCAGCTCTTTCTCAGGACCCCTGAACTGTCAACATGCTGCTCATACCAGCGTCAGCGAGGGGAAAAACGTTCTATTCAACTTTATCTGCTTATTAAGTTGAAACCTTTAAACAGGTGGAGCTTAAAATATGGAAACAAACACTTTAGAAATCTATCTATTAAAATGTTGATTCCAACTTCAGATACAGAATGATTCCTCACAGCGTTTTCACATCAGGCACGATTGTTTTGCACCACGGCCCGAGCACGACCCCCCCCCCCCCCCCCCCCGCTGGTCTGCGTTCACATCAGTAACATCGTTCTGTACCTGAGTACACCTGTGTATGTCACAGTCTGATACAGCAGGGGGCAGTATGCACATACTTTGTTATTTGCTTCTAAGAAAAAAAGTAGTAACCATGGCAACCACTCGCAGACTGAGTCCATCCTGCTAACTGAGATGTTTTTGTTATTCTGAGACGTCCACCTCGACCCTCTTCCTACGTCCCACGTCTAGCGTGCAGCTCAGAGGAGGGAACGGGCCGTGCAGCACAGACACTAAATGATTTTCATTGGACCACAGATTTTTTGATTTATGTTTTCACGGCTTGTTCCTGCAACCTGTGCGCAGCTGAGAGCGTATCGGCTGTGCACGAGTCACCCTGTTGGTCTGTTCTTGTTTCTCTTAGTTTGACTCTATACCGACTTCCTGAGGGGAGGAGCTGAAGGTCAACGTTTACAGGGTGGGAGGAGTCACATCCTCTGTACCTGTCTGCTGTTCAGGGATTCTGGGTTTAGCTGTGACCCCGCGATCAGCCTACTGGACCAAACAGAGCGAGAACGCAGCCGATATGTCGCTGATTGTTTACTTATGGCGGCTAAATCTGCAGCACACTGCTGGAAAGGAACATAAAAACAGTTTATATCTTTAAAAAACTAAGAAAACAAACCTCACAGAGCTGCTGTGAGAAGAAGAACAGAAGATAAGCTCATGAAGAATAAAGATGGACGTTTGTTTTTATGGACGGTGGATGAAGAAGAACGTCACTAATTGTATCTTCAGATATGAGAGAGGAGGTGGAGGGCTGCAGGTCGTTTCTGAGTGTGATGAATCCTCTCTGCAGAGCTTCACTCTCCTCTCAAATACTTTACATTCAGCTCTCCTTCCCCGAGGGGAGACGCTCGCTGCTTCACCTTCACTCGCAGAGGAGGACAGCTCCGAGCTCAGGCTCACAGCTCCAACCTGACGAGTTCAACAACGTCCACGTGACCTTCAACAACGTCCACGTGACCTTCAACAACGTCCACGTGACCTTCAACAACGTCCACGTGACCTTCAGAGCTCCCTCTGTACTGTCTTCTAGCTGCACAGACAGACTCCATCTTGTTCTCCTCTCTGGTAGTTTATGTTTTTCTTTCTATATTTATGCAGAAAATGTTCTTTTTTTATCCCTTTTGAAGGCTTAAGAGGCTCTCATGTAAATGTCTAAAGGTCAAAGGTCAAAGATATCTTTATTGTCCCCACATTAAGATCTCTTAACGACGCTGTTGATGTCACCAAAATATTCCTCGTATTTTTGTCTCCAGCGGGTCGTGTCCTGTACTCTCATCCTCCTCGTGTTGAGTCCAGACAAAGTAGGAGGGCGAGCGTCCTCCGTTTGACGCTCACAGTGAAGAGAACAAAGAATCTCAAATATGAAACATTTAGCTGCTTTCTCTCTCCACCCGGAGGTTTCTCCTCCAGCCTCCTCGTGTTTATCCTGCAGAAAGTCAGAGTGAGCTGATGTGAGAACACAGCAGGATATAATCAGGAGAATTCACCTGGAGCCAGTGGGAGGGGCCAGTGGGAGGGGCCAGTGGGAGGGGGTGGTGACCTTTATTCCCTGTGATGGCTGCACGACCATAGACTGTCTGCACGCCACCTCTACATCTCCGTGCTCTAATCAACCTGCTGCTGCATGTTTTCCTGTTCTCCAGGATGTTCTTCTCCTCTCTCTAGTTCACTTTGAGATTCTCTTCAACTACACGTAGCATTGATACAAAGACACATATTCTCATCATAGAGTCCTATGGAGGACTCTGATAATCTCTCCGCTACATCCCTCGATGTATTTGTCACGTCTTACCTCAGGAGACTCCGCCCCCTCCTGTCTGACAGAGATAGTCTCCCGCTGTGAGGTGCATGTGATCATATCTGGATCCGTCCTCCTGGAATCATCTGGATATGTTCAGGAGTGCGTGTGCAGCTGTACAGTAAGCGACGGAGCAGGTCAGTCATACGGCGGTCGTTGTCAACTGACTGTTGTCATGGAGACAGGACGACTGAGCACCATCGTTCCAGAGTGCACAGCCAGCGCCGTTCTGCCCGTAAAGAAACATGAGGTGGACACCGGGCCGTAGAGGTGACTCAGGATGTTTGAACACCCTGGATGACTGTGATTGGATGAAACTGGAGACACAGCCGCTCGTCTTCATTAATGTTTCCAAACATGTCGCCCGCTGCACCTTTATCTTTAATCATTTATGACAGAGTGAGGGATATTAAAGGTGTTCGTGTCATCGCCAGCTGTGCTCACCTGGAACCATTTAGCGTGTCGGAGCGACGCCAGCGCAGCCCGACACTTCTCTGCCGGTCCAGGACGTCCTCTTCATCATCCTCCTCTTCCTCCTTCTTCTTCTTCTTCACTTTTCTGTCGTCTTCTTCTGAAAAAAGAACAACATTGAGTTTCTGACCTCAGACCTCTCTCTCTCTCTCTCTCTCTTTCTCTCCTCCTCTCTTTCTCTCTCTCTCTGTCTCTCTCTCTGTCTCTCTCTCTCTGTCTCTCTCTCTCTTTCTCTCTCTCTCTGTCTCTCTCTCTCTCTCTCTGTCTCTCTCTCTCTCTCTCTGTCTCTCTCTCTCTCTCTCTGTCTCTCTGTCTCTCTCTCTCTCTGTCTCTGTCTCTCTCTCTCTTTCTCTCTCTCTCTCTCTCTCTCTCTGTCTCTCTCTCTCT
>NW_027077234.1:0-69577 GCF_963930695.1 Labrus bergylta | reverse complement strand
TAGGATCAGTACCAGGTCTCACAGCCATGAAGACCTGTTAGCTAGGATCAGGACCCAGGTCTCAGCATGAAGACCTGTTAGTTAGGATCAGTACAGGTCTCAGCATGATGACCTGTTAGTTAGGATCAGTACCCAGGTCTCAGCATGAAGACCTGTTAGCTTGGATCAGTACCAGGTCTCAGCAAGAAGACCTGTTAGTAGGATCAGTACCAGGTCTCAGCATGAGTGACCTGTTAGTTAGGATCAGTACCAGGTCTCAGCATGATGACCTGTTAGTTAGGATCAGTACCAGGTCTCAGCATGAAGACCTGTTAGCTAGGATCAGGACCAGGTCTCAGCATGAAGACCTGTTAGTTAGGATCAGTACCAGGTCTCAGCATGAAGACCTGTTAGCTAGGATCAGGACCAGGTCTCAGCATGAGACCTGTTAGTTAGGATCAGTACCAGGTCTCAGCATGATGACCTGTTAGTTAGGATCAGTACCAGGTTCTCAGCTCTGAATGACCTGTTAGGATCAGTACCAGGTCTCAGCATGAAGACCTGTTAGCTAGGATCAGTACCAGGTCTCAGCATGAAGACCTGTTAGTTAGGATCAGTACCAGGTCTCAACATGATGACCTGTTAGTTAGGATCAGTACCAGGTCTCAGTCTGATGACCTGTTAGTTAGGATCAGTACCAGGTTCTCAGTCTGATGACCCTGTTAGTTAGGATCAGTACCAGGTCTCAGCATGAAGGACCTGTTAGCTAGGATCAGTACCCAGGTCTCAGTCTGAAGACCTGTTAGTTAGGATCAGTACCAGGTCTCAGCATGATGACCTGTTAGTTAGGATCAGTACCAGGTCTCAGCATGATGACCTGTTAGCTAGGATCAGGACCAGGTCTCAGCATGAAGACCTGTTAGTTAGGATCAGTACCAGGTCTCAGTATGATGACCTGTTAGTTAGGATCAGTACCAGGTCTCAGTCTGAAGACCTGTTAGTTAGGATCAGTACCAGGGTCTCAGTATGAAGACCTGTTAGCTAGGATCAGTACCAGGTCTCAGTATGATGACCTGTTAGTTAGGATCAGTACCAGGTCTCAGTATGAAGACCTGTTAGTTAGGATCAGTACCAGGTCTCAGCATGAAGACCTGTTAGCTAGGATCAGTACCAGGTCTCAGCATGATGACCTGTTAGCTAGGATCAGGACCAGGTCTCAGCATGAAGACCTGTTAGTTAGGATCAGTACCAGGTCTCAGCATGATGACCTGTTAGTTAGGATCAGTACCAGGTCTCAGCATGAAGACCTGTTAGCTAGGATCAGTACCAGGTCTCAGCATGATGACCTGTTAGCTAGGATCAGGACCAGGTCTCAGCATGAAGACCTGTTAGTAGGATCAGTACCAGGTCTCAGTCTGAAGACCTGTTAGTTAGGATCAGTACCAGGTCTCAGTATGAAGACCTTTAGCTAGGATCAGTACCAGGTCTCAGCATGATGACCTGTTAGTTAGGATCAGTACCAGGTCTCAGTATGAAGACCTGTTAGCTAGGATCAGTACCAGGTCTCAGCATGATGACCTGTTAGTTAGGATCAGTACCAGGTCTCAGCATGAAGACCTGTTAGTTAGGAATCAGTACCAGGTCTCAGCATGAAGACCTGTTAGCTAGGATCAGTACCAGGGTCTCAGCATGAAGACCTGTTAGCTAGGATCAGTACCAGGTCTCAGCATGAAGACCTGTTAGTTAGGATCAGTACCAGGGTCTCAGCATGAAGACCTGTTAGTTAGGATCAGTACCAGGTCTCAGCATGAAGACCTGTTAGTTAGGATCAGTACCAGGTCTCAGCATGAAGACCTGTTAGTTAGGATCAGTACAAGGTCTCAGCATGATGACCTGTTAGTTAGGATCAGTACCAGGTCTCAGTAATTGTTGAGTGTACTCACCTCGCTGGCCTTCATGTTCCTCACCTGCCTCTGGACGTAGCTCTGCACAAACACACACACACATTACACTTCATCCTTTCAAAATAAAGTGCATCAATAATGAGCTGACAGAGATACTGTCTCCCTCTGAAAATGTAACAAAATAAAAGTCATTTCCCTACATGCAGAGGAACCACGAGCTGTGCCATGTGTGTTGACTGTATCTCACTCTGATTGGTCCCAGAGAGGCGTCTTTAGCCAATGAGGTGAGGTCAACTGCCTGGAGTATCCCTCCGTCATTCTAAACCAATCAGAAACAGAGAAACAGAGTGTGACATCACCCCCTTGCTGGAGGTAAAGAGCAGTATGACGCCTTCAACATGAAGCTATCTCACACACTGAATGTTGGGGTACGGTGGCCCTGAAGGTCAACTGCAAAATGCAAAAACGCTTAAAGAGGACATATCACCCCCCTCCTCCACCTTTTCAAACACCCCCCTCCTCCACCTTTCAAACAGTCCTCCTCCACCTTTTCAAACACCCCCCCTCCTCCACCTTTTCAAACAGTCCTCCTCCACCTTTTCAAACAGTCCTCCTCCACCTTTTCAAACAGTCCTCCTCCACCTTTTCAAACAGTCCCCCTCCTCCACCTTTTCAAACACCCCCCTCCTCCACCTTTTCAAACAGTCTCCTCCTCCACCTTTTCAAACAGTCCTCCTCCACCTTTTCAAACAGTCCTCCTCCACCTTTTCAAACAGTCCTCCTCCACCTTTTCAAACAGTCCCCTCCTCCACCTTTTCAAACAGTCCCCCTCCTCCACCTTTTCAAACAGTCCTCCTCCTCCACCTTTTCAAACAGTCCCCTCCTCCACCTTTTCAAACAGTCTCCTCCTCCACCTTTTCAAACAGTCCTCCTCCACCTTTTCAAACAGTCCTCCTCCTCCACCTTTTCAAACAGTCCCCTCCTCCACCTTTTCAAACAGTCCTCCTCCTCCACCTTTTCAAACAGTCCCCCTCCTCCACCTTTTCAAACAGTCCCCCTCCTCCACCTTTTCAAACAGTCCTCCTCCTCCACCTTTTCAACAGTCCCCCTCCTCCACCTTTTCAAACAGTCCCCCTCCTCCACCTTTTCAAACAGTCCCCTTCTCCACCTTTTCAAACAGTCCCCCCTCCTCCACCTTTTCAAACAGTCCTCCTCCACCTTTTCAAACAGTCCTCCTCCTCCACCTTTTCAAACAGTCCTCCTCCACCTTTTCAAACAGTCCTCCTCCACCTTTTCAAACAGTCCTCCTCCTCCACCTTTTCAAACAGTCCTCCTCCACCTTTTCAAACAGTCCTCCTCCACCTTTTCAAACAGTCCCCTGTGGTCTAAATGAAACATCTGTGCTGTGCTTTGGTCAAAATATAACATGAATCAAGCACCAGAGGAGGTTTGTGACCCTGTATAAACCAGCTCTCTCAGGACGCTCCGTTTTGGTGTGTGTGTCTCTTTAAATTCAATGACCCCTCCCTCCCTGAGTTTTCCCTGTAGACATCACTCCTCTGTAGAGAGAATAAAAATGGCCGACCTGCTCAAAAGTTTTGTTCTAGGCTGGGGGTGGAGTCCATGGGTGGAGATACCAGGGGAGGGGAGGGGATTTTTTTTTTACCAGAATCCCACTGTGACATCACAAGGAGAGTACATTAGAAACAGAGCATTTTTCTCTGTGTTGTAAGACTTATGCAGACCACAGACAAAGGACTGGATGGGTTTATTTCACATGTTGTGGGTCAGTAGACTCTCAGGTTACACAAATATATGTTCACACTGTAGAAGTGGATTCTTCATAATATGTCTCCTTTAATGAAACCATGTTTGTGTAATGCAAAAATATCTCGTAAAACACAAAAACATTCAATGAAACACAAAAAAGAAATAAAGTCTCTGTTAGTTAAATGAATGTAAATAAAGGTTTAATGAGTGCGTGCTGACCTGGCGAGCTGGCTCAGCTCTCTGTGCGTCAGAGGGTTTCCGTGTTTCTCCAGAAGATTCTTCAGCAGCGTGAGGCAGTGGCGTCACTAGGCTATTTTAGCCGCTAAAGCCCCGGATATTATTCAATTAGCCCCGAATATAATGTTTTTGAATTGTTCTTTTTAAAAGATTCAACTTTCCGACGGTCCTTGATAGCCCCTCGTGTACCGCACGACAACAGAGCAACAAAATCTCTGTATTCAACCAGTGGAATTTCCGAGTGTCTCTGAACTGGGGTTACCCCTCTTAGTACAGCTGTGGGGGTTTCTGTCTTAGATATATGTATGTCATAAACTCAAAGGACAACATGGTTCACAGATACAATCTCTTGTCCAGATGTGGTCTCCATACCCTTAAGGAGTTAACCTATGTCCCAGGAATTTCAGACACTTCAGACACTTCACACCGCTGTCAAATTTACCGCCACAGCCTAGGTCACAGCAGAGAAACGGCAGTTCTGTTCTGTCCTGTGAGGTGAGTAGACGTGTTTATCTAGCAATCTACCAACTGTTCAACTGTAAAACACAACATTTTAGTTGTTTCAACTGTTAAACCATTATCTATGGACATGATATCTGATATGAGTTTACACATCCGAGAAAATACAGCCTCTATGCACCATATGGTAACCATGGAATGCATTAATTCAGTTCAGTCTAGAAGGGATGAAATGATTCTAGTCACTAATGGTAGTTAGTTATTTGTTGGATGTCCCATGTGCTTTACACTAGAAAGAAACATGGGGATTCCAGGGGCATCTCAACATAAAGTAGCCTAGTCCTTCTAGATAGTCCTTCTGGCAAGAGAATAAACGGTTTAAAAACATAACCAGACTGTTTACCACCTCAAGTGAATTAACCTATCCTATCCCCAGTCAGATCCGTAATGTAAGGTCTGTCTCACTTGGATTCATTTTACTCTGAAATAACTTGAATGGAACTTTAGATGTCTGGGGATAAGCAGCACAGCAGTCAGGTAGTTATTCAAAGCTATAATAAACTGCGTATTTTGTTTATTTAGGTAAAGCATTATGACATTTTTTGCATGCGCAATAAAACATACAAAAAAATGTGTTGTTTCCCTCTGGGCTAAGCCCCGGATGTTTCAGAAACGTAGAAACGCCCCTGGCGTTAGGCGAGTCTGAAACAGAGTCACAAGTACTGACCTGTTTGATGTGTTTATATTAACCCTGTCAGCGTTAACGAGTTAATCACATTAATCTCCTGTTTGTCCCTTCAGGCTCTCCGTAGATACTCGTCCTCAGTGTCTCCCTGTAGTCTCACTGCTGCATCTCTGAATGTCTCATTTCACTTTAACAAACTCTCACACAGTAATATCCACCTGATGACATCACACTGACCTGATGACATCACACACTGACCTGATGACATCACACACTGACCTGATGACATCACACACTGACCTTATGACATCACACACTGACCTGATGACATCACACTGACCTGATGACATCACACACTGACCTGATGACATCACACACTGACCTGATGACATCACACACTGACCTTATGACATCACACACTGACCTTATGACATCACACACTGACCTGATGACATCACACTGACCTTATGACATCACACACTGACCTTATGACATCACACACTGACCTGATGACATCACACAGTGACCTTATGACATCACACACTGACCTGATGACATCACACTGACCTTATGACATCACACACTGACCTGATGACATCACACACTGACCTCATGACATCACACTGACCTTATGACATCACACACTGACCTGATGACATCACACACTGACCTGATGACATCACACACTGACCTTATGAAATCACACACTGGCCTGATGACATCACACACTGACCTGATGACATCACACACTGACCTTATGACATCACACACTGACCTGATGACATCACACACTGACCTTATGACATCACACACTGACCTGATGACATCACACACTGACCTGATGACATCACACACTGACCTGATGACATCACACACTGACCTTATGAAATCACACACTGGCCTGATGACATCACACATTGACCTGATGACATCACACACTGACCTTATGACATCACACACTGACCTGATGACATCACACACTGACCTCATGACATCACACACTGACCTCATGACATCACACTGACCTTATGACATCACACACTGACCTTATGACATCACACACTGACCTGATGACATCACACACTGACCTTGTGACATCACACACTGACCTGATGACATCACACACTGACCTGATGACATCACACACTGACCTGGTGACATCACACACTGACCTTATGACATCACACACTGACCTGATGACATCACACACTGACCTTGTGACATCACACACTGACCTTATGACATCACACACTGACCTCGTGACATCACACACTGACCTTATGACATCACACACTGACCTTATGACATCAGACACTGACCTTATGACATCACACACTGACTTCATGACATCATACATTGACCTTATGACATCACACATTGACCTTTGTTACCGTTCCTTTGAGCTGCTTGACCTGAGAACGGCCTCGTCGAGTTCCTGAGGTCTGTTTGTGGCTCCCATCACTAAAACACGATCATCACTTCCTGTTTGGACCTGAAACCACAGTTTGTTTATCAGCATTTGTTTGTTTGTTTGTTTGTTTATCAGCGTTTGTTTTTGTTTGTTTGTTTGTTTGTTTATCAGCGTTTGTTTTTGTTTGTTTGTTTGTTTGTTTATCAGCGTTTGTTTTTGTTTGTTTGTTTGTTTGCTTATCAGCGTTTGTTTGTTTGTTTATCAGCGTTTGTTTTTGTTTGTTTGTTTGTTTGCTTATCAGCGTTTGTTTGTTTGTTTATCAGCGTTTGTTTTTTTTTTTTTTGGTTTTTTGTTTATCAGCATTTGTTTGGTTGTTTGTTTGTTTGTTTGACACACAGACACACAGACACACACACACACACACAGACACACACACACACACACACACACACACACACACACACAGACACACACACACACACACACACACACACACACAGACACAGACACAGACACACAGACACAGACACAGACACAGACACAGACACACACACACACACACACACACACACACACACACACACACACACACACACACACACAGACACACACAGACACACACACACACACACACACACACACACACACACACACACACAGACACACAGACACACAGACACACACACACAGACACACAGACACACACACACACACACACAGACAGACACACACAGACACACACACACACACACACACACACACACACACACACACACACAGACACACACACACACACACACAGACACACACACACACACACACACACACACACACACACAGACACACACACACACACACACACACACACACACACACACACACACACACACACACACACACACACACACACAGACACACACACACAGACACACACAGACACACAGACACACACACACACACAGACACACAGAGGAGAGGAGAGGTTTGGTTTCAAAATACCTTTTATTTTACCACTACCAGGAGAAAATTATAACACTGTCACATCATCACTCAGATCAAGAGAAGGAAATAAATAAATAAATAAAAAATAAAACAAAACAAGTGCAACAAAAATCACAACATCAACAAAAACAACATTTACTGCATCAAAAATGAATAATCAGCTCTCCATCCCCACCCACAGAGCACAAAGCTTCTTCCACAGCCCATACACTATTAAAGTCTTGCACATTGTCCATCATTTGATAATAGGCAAATTCTACCTTTAGTCTGGCCTTCAAAAGTCCCTCCAGAACCAGCACCGGTTCCACACAGCCAGTACCCTGAGCTCGGTTCTTGCGTGTAAGCCAAATGGCCAACTTAGCCGAGCCAGATAAAAAGTTCATCAGTGTATGTACAGTCTTTTTCTTTGCAGAATACTTTGGCCCAAAAACAAACACTGCATAAGAGAAATCCTCCCCGAGAGCTTCAAACAAGCTTTTCATAAGGACAAACAAGAGTGAGAGCCTGGGACACTCAACAAACAGATGAGACAAAGTTTCAGTTAGTGAACAAAACAAACACTCCTCTCCCACCCCTGGATCAATGTGCGCTCTGTATCTGTTCGTGGCTATAACCCCATGCACAACTCTCCACTGGAGATCTGCTGTTCTCTTCTCAACAGGCAGCTTGTACAGGGACCGCCAGCTGCCTTTCGGGGAAACCTCCGGGCCAAAAAACTCGATCCACCTCGACTCTTTCACTCCCGACAGACCACGAAGATGTAGGACCTTAACACAGGACTGATAGAGTGCCTTTTTCCCTGCATCCTGGAACTTTCCCAGAACAGGAGTACTAAAGGACAGCAGCCCACCTCCTCTTTCCTGCCACTCCCCGACATCTGGGGTAACAGACAAAGATGGGAAGCTGTATTCGCCCTCTTCACTCCACTGCTCACACAGAGTCTCAATGTTTAGAAATGTCACAAGTTTTACTGGAAGTGCAGCAAAGACTTCCTCCACCACTCTTTCAACCACCCGGCTGGAGGTGATATTGGTCCTTTCTTTGAGGGCGTCCAGGGTCAGTCTTACCAGGTGACCCAGTTTTGTGCAGCCTGCCTCTCTGAAACTGGCCCGGAGACTGGCTGACTGCAAAGTTGGAGTCCTTATGAAATCATTAAAAAATAACGGTTCCTCAAAGATCCACATTCCCAGACTCTCAGTTTTTTTTTTTTGAATGTGTACATTTTCCATGCCTGCATTACAGACATATAAAAGGATGTTAATCCAGTGAGATCCACCTCCTCAAGCTTTAACAGAAAGAGCTGCTTAGTATACCCCAGCCGTCCAGCTCTCCTCAGCAGCAGTCGAGCGATGTCCATCCAGCTGGGACCACAAGTGAAAAGGAGTCTCTGTGCAGTCTGGAGTCTGAATGAGGCAATTTTTGACTGAATGTCTATAAGTCCATGTCCCCCTTCAGCCACCGGCAGGTAGAGGACTGCCGCCTGGACCCAGTGTTTGCCTGACCAGAAGAAGTCCAGGATGGCCCTTTGAATGTCCTCCACCAGCCCTCTTGGAGGTGTCAAAGCCACAAGTCTGTGCCAGAGAGTCGAGGCAACCAAGTTATTGACCACCAGAACTCTTCCCCTATACGACAACTGGGGTAGCAACCATTTCCATTTAGACAACCGAGCGCACACTTTCTCCCTAACTCCCTCCCAGTTTTTACTTTTAAAGCCCTCGGTACCCAAATAAACCCCCAACACCTTCAACCCCTCCCTCCCCCACTCAAGTCCACCAGGCAGACTGGGCACTGCCTGGTCCCTCCACTCTCCCACCAGTAAGGCACCACTTTTTTCCCAGTTCACCCGTGCAGCTGTTGCCCTCTCATACAGGGACAGGGTGTCCCGCAGACACCGAACGTCCCCCTGATTGGAGATGAAGATGTTTACATCATCAGCATAGGCAGAAACTGTAGGGGGACATTCGATGCCACAGGCAAAGAAAGCCCGCTAAGCCGGCCCCTCAACCTGCACAGCAAGGGCTCAATAGCCAAGCTGTACAGCTGGCCGGAGATGGGACAACCTTGTCTGATCCCTCGCCGTACAGGGATTGGACGACTCAACCCCGCCCCCATCTTCACCAAACACTGTGCATCCTGATACAACAAACCAACTAATGACACAAAACCATCCCCAAAACCAAAAGACCTCAGTGCAGAAAACAAATACGAGTGATCCACCCTGTCAAACGCCTTCTCTTGATCCAGAGACACAATGCCAACATTTAGATTATAGATTTTACACACATCAATGACATCTCTGATAAGAAAAACATTATCCATGATTGTCCGGTCTGGAACACAGTAACTCTGGTCTTTATGGACCACACTTCCCAGAACGTCCTTTAGTCTGTTCGATAAAGCTCTGGAGAAGATCTTGTAGTCCGCACAAAGCAAAGCAACCGGCCTCCAGTTTTTTAACAATGCCAGGTCACCTTTCTTGGGGAGCAAGGAAAGAACTGCTTTCTTACAAGAACCAGGAAGAGACCCGGTCCTGCAACACTCCAGTAAAACACTATGCAGGTCAGACCCAAGAATATTCCAGAACCTCTTAAAAAAGTCTGTGGACAACCCATCTATTCCAGGTGCTCTTCCTGTTGCCATCTGAGTGACAGCAGCAGTGAGCTCCTCCAGAGACAGCTCCCCTTCCAGAAGAGACCTCTCCTCCACACTGAGCTGAGGGAGACCCTCCAGGAGCTCCCTGCGACACTCCTGGCTGCAACTCTCTGCTCCAAACAGATCCTCATAGAACTGCATGGCATGACTGCTCATTTCCTTTGGATCAGCTGTTATTCGACCTCCTGGCAGTTTAAGACAAGTCAGCAGCTTTTTTTGAGCCACAGATCTCTCAAGATTGAAAAAGAAAGACATTGGGGCATCCATGTCTTTGAGTTGAAGGAAACGACTCCGTACAAGAGCTCCCTTCACCCTCTCCTGCAGGAAAGAGCTCAACTCCATACGTTTCTCCTTCAGCAGGGTACCAGTGGTGGGATCCACACTCCCATTTAACCCCTCCTCAAGGTTCTTAATGTTGTCCTCAAGATTTTTAACGACTGTTTTTAATCTAGCAGAAGAGTGTGATGTGTACTGCTGACAAAAAACACGAATCTGAGCTTTACCAACCTCCCACCAAAGCTTCAAAGAATCAAACTCAACTTTTCTTAATTGCCACTGATCCCAAAAACACCCAAAGCTTTTACAGAAAACATTGTCCAGTAGAAGCTTGTTATTAAAATGCCAGAAGGACTTGGCCCTTTCACCTGGTGAAATAATCAGCTCCACACTAACAAAATGGTGATCAGTGAAGCCGACAGGCAGAATATTACAATGAATTAATCTGAGAGTTCTGGAGATGTAAACCCTGTCCAGTCTAGCTGCACACACCCTGTTACTGTTAACCCTGACCCATGTATACTGTCTGGATTGTGGATGTTTCACTCTAAATGTGTCCAACAAATCCAGGTGAGAGATGACAGTTTTTAAAGTCTGGGATGAATGTGGATGTGGCTCCTCTCCTATTCTATCCACGGTGAAATCAAGTGTGCAGTTAAAATCACCACCAAGAATGATCTGATCCTGATTATAGATCAGTAACTCCTTTTGGAGGCGGGTATAGAAAGCTACCCTTTCAGCTCCATTATTTGGAGCATAAATATTAGTGAAGCAGAAAACAGTGTCCTCTATTTCTGCTCTTACAATTAAAAGCCTTCCCTTTACAATTTCAGCACAAGAGACGATCTTTACATTTGCAGATGCTCTAAACAAAATGGCTACTCCTGCACTAAAGTTGGTGCCATGGCTAAGGTAGTTAGAGCCCTCCCACCATAAACCCCAATCTGTCTCATCTGATGGTGTGGTATGAGTCTCTTGTAAAAACAAGATATCAATGTTTTTCTGAGTTGAGATCTCAGAGATAAGGCCCCTTTTCTGTCTGTCTCTCCCACCATTAATGTTAAGAGATCCTATCTTAAGACTCCTCATAGAAAGATCAGAGAGAAAAAACAGACAAGTAGACACAAACAGGGAACAGTAGAAGAAGAAAAACACCTTGTGATGCATGATCATTTCTTTGTCTTCTTCACACTCTTACGTCCAGCTTTCCTCAGTGCGGTGATGTGCTTTTTAAGACGGAAACGTTTTTTCGCGTCCAGGAGGTCAAACCCAACCTGTCTTTTCAGTATGCTGACTGACTTTATGAACTTTTCAGTATCACTAAAGTAGTCACTTATTTTTACTGATTTGTTGTACGTTTCATCCATAAATTGATTGATTGACTCTAAAGAATAAAGACCAGAGCCACTATTTGGCAAATCAGCAATGGATGCATTGTCTGACTCATAATCTTCATCCATGTCCTCTCCTTCACATGATGCCTGGCTACAACACACTGTCTTACCTTCCTTCAATGAAACATCTACAACTGCAGAACTTGTGGAATCTTCAGTTTTATCATTATCTACAGTCTGTGATTTTTCTGTAGCCTGAGAGCTGGTCGAAGCCACTTCTACCTCAGCCACGGCCTCAGCACAAGGCGCAGGCGCGGACGCGGCCTCTGCCCCGGGCACGGACGCGGACGCGGCCTACGCCCCGGGCACGGACGCGGACGCGGCCTGCGCCCCGGGCACGGACACGGACGCGGCCCCCGCCCCGGGCACGGACGCGGCCCCCGCCGCGGGCACGGACGCGGCCCCCGCCGCGGGCACGGACGCGGACGCGGCCTCCGCCCCGGGCACGGACGCGGACGCGGCCCCCGCCCCGGGCACGGACGCGGCCCCCGCCACATGCGCCATACTAGCAGAGCTGCCCGCGTCAGCGGCAGTACTAGCCGCCTCCTGCTGTCTGTGCGGACACGCAAAACGTTTGTGTCCCACATCACCACACTCAAAACACTTCAGTTGTCCCGAGCTCGCATACACCATATAAGAAGCGTCACCGTGTTTCACTCTAAAGGAAACCTCCAGAGTCTGTGTGGGCGAATCCAAAAACATGAACACCTGACGCCGCAAAGATTGGACATGTTTCAGTTTGGGATCTTTACACCCTAGACTCACAGTTTTGAAACCACTCGCAAACTTCCCAAACCTGCGGAGTTCGTTCTCTAACAAGTCGTTAGAAATAAACGGCGGAACACTGGATACGGTGATCCGCGTAGAGGGAACCGACAACGGGGAAACCTGCACAAACAAATCCCTAATGAACACACCACTCTCAATCAGCTGATACACAAGAGGCTGACTCTTCAGAAAGACAACCACAGCCTTGTTCATTCGGGATGCATACAAAAGTTTATCATGGCCTACCTGTTCACCTGCAGCTAACAGAACCTCCTCCACGGTGACAGTACCGTTCGGAGGGACTATCCGAACTCCCTGTCGGAGAGTCGGAGGTGGCGTCTCAGCAGACGCCATTCCTCCCTCCAACCCCTCCAACGATCTGTCTTACACAGCCAACAACACTCAATACAAATATGAAAACAATCTGACCTGATCATGCACTTTGAAAACAGTAGAAAGGATAGCAAACAATTCAATCTCCGCGCCACTCGCAACACAACCACCGTCACTCACACTCACACTCACCGGAAACCGGAAGCGGAAACGGAGAGGAGAGGAGAGAGGAGAGGAGAGAGGAGAGAGGAGAGAGGAGAGGAGAGGAGAGGAGAGGAGAGGAGAGGAGTCTCTCTGTGTGGAGCCTGAATGTTCTCCTCGTGAATGTGTGGGTTCTCTCTTGGTTCTCCGTCTTCCTCCCACAGTCCAAAGACATGCTTGTGAATGTGAGTGTGGCTGGTTGTCTGTCTCTATATGTCAGCCCTGTGATTGGCTGGTGAACAGTCCAGGGTGTAACCTCGCCTCTCGACCAATGATGCTCAGATCAGCTCCAGCCCACCAGCAGCCAAAAGTGGTATAGATAGATACCATAAATAGATGGAGGTTCAGGTGTTATTATGTATCATACAGCACCTGATGAAGAACCTGGTCGGGCTGGAAATATCTTAAACTGTGTTTTTAATGCATATAGCAAATTAAAAAAAGTATAATTTTGTGAATCTCTGTGCATCACATCTCGTAGTTTTGTTCGACTCTGCATGTGTGTATGCTGGCTGACTTTTTCTAAACTAATGCATTCACCCAAAGGTCTAACACTTGGACAGTAATCACTTTGTTTAGTGTTTAAGTTGTGTTAGGAAAGAAGACATGTTGGGTTCTCTGTGATGTTCTTCCTGGTGTTTGTCTTATCAAATATGTTAATCATGTAAAGAGGAAGGAAGTGCAGTGATTAAAAACACTCTGATATCTGTCGTCCGCTCACTGCCTGCAGAGGAGAGTCTTCTTTCAGACGTTACTCTTCTTCACATGTAAGTAGAATCATTCCTCAACATGTCTACTAATGTTTGAGTGCTGCTGTGTTCTTATTATTCCACCTGCTAACATGTTTTATCTTCCTTAAAGTCACAACGAGAGATGAGAGGAGCAGCAATGACTTTAATCAGAGCAGCGAGTTGGTTTATCGTCATCCTCCTCTCTGTGTCAGGTACGTCATATCTAGACTTTCATTCACTTCATTAAAAAAAGAGGAAATATGTATGATGGTAGATATGTTGCAAAATAGGAGAGTTTGTAGAATGTGATGTGAGCTTGAAGAATGTGATGAGAGCTTGTAGAATGTGATGAGAGAGCTTGTAGAATGTGATGAGAGCTTGTAGAATGTGATGAGAGCTTGTAGAATGTGATGTGAGAGCTTGTAGAATGTGATGTGAGAGCTTGTAGAATGAGATGAGAGTTTGTAGAATGTGATGAGAGAGCTTGAAGGAAAAGTGAACTTGTATGTAAAAATGTTTACTTGTATAAAAAATCCACTTTTCTCATGTGAATCTGCGCTGCTTGAGTTTTGCAACACATTTTGCAAGGCGTCTGTAGCAAAACAAATTTGTACTTGTATAAATTCCCCCCTCCCCCTCCTCCCTCCTCCCCTGGCTGTGTGTCTGTGTGTTGGGGGAACTGGCCAATCAGAAGTAAACTTCCAGTGAATGCAATTTATATATTCACCACAATAACAAACTACAAGATAGTACAAGACTTGCATTAACAGTATAAACACTATAACGACTCAAGTTACTTTTAAGAAGAAATTATATACCGCATTGGTCCGAATATAAGACGAGCCTGATTATAAGACGACCCCCGTTTTTCAACACTCACATTTAGAAAAAAAGATTTGCAGACCAGATCTTGTTTTTATAAAGAACTTTTTTTAAAGAACTTAATTTTATTTGAAAATAACAATATTAAAAACACATTGAATTAAACACCTGTTGTATTAATAATTATAATAATAATTAACATACCGTATTTATCGGTATAGGCCTACGGCACTTTTCAAGACAAAGTGTTTCACAAGGGCGAACTATGTACAGTATGATTCAACATTAAAATCGATTAACAATCAAACAATATAATCAACATGTTTTTAACATTTTGAAATAACAGAAGAAATACAGGCAACGTTTTTAACTAAACCGCTAAACTAAAACTCTCCAAACTTCTCCTCCGATGTCTCCTATTCCTCACACACACACACACACACACACACACACACACACACACACACACACACACACACACAGACACACAGACACAGACACACACACACACACACACAGACACACAGACACAGACACACACACACACACACACACACACACACACACACACAGACACACACACACACACACACACACACACACACACACACACACTCTGCCCCGCTGTGTTCACTCTCGCTCTCATCGCTCCCCAATATTAAAAACACATTGAATTAAACACCTGTTGTTGTAATAATGATAACAATAATAAACGTAGGCCTATTTATCGTTATATGCTACGGCACTTTTCAAAACAAAGTTTTTCACAAGGTCAAAACATGTACAGTATGATTCAACATTAAAATCAAGCAATATTATCAACAGAGAAAATACAGGCCACATCTTTAACTAAACTAAAGCTCTCCAAACTTCTCCTCCGATGTCTCCTGTACACACATCCTCCACCCCGCTGTGTTCTCTCTCACTGTCATCACTCCCCTGCTCCTCCCAGAGCGCGTCATGTGTGTTGACATTTAAAGGGACAGGTGAACAATTAGAGCTGCGCTCTGAATACAAGACCCCGAATATAAGACGACCCGACTTTTTCGGACCTATTTCGATGGGGAAAAAGGCTGTCTTATATTCAGACCAATACGGTAATTCGCAAGGGATTGTGGGATACGTAGTCCCTTGACTCAGGACATAAATTATGTACAAAGTCTTGTATCTTTCACTTTTTTTTCCCTTCCATTCTACAAGCTCTCTCATCACATTCTACAAACTCTCTCATCACATTCTACAAGCTCACATCACATTCTACAAACTCTCTCATCTCATTCTACAAACTCTCATCACATTCTACAAACTCTCATCACATTCTACAAGCTCTCATCACATTCTACAAACTCTCTCATCACATTCTACAAACTCTCATCACATTCTACAAGCTCTCATCACATTCTACAAACTCTCACATCACATTCTACAAGCTCTCATCACATTCTACAAACTCTCTCATCACATTCTACAAGCTCTCATCACATTCTACAAACTCTCATCACATTCTACAAACTCTCATCACATTCTACAAACTCTCACATCACATTCTACAAGCTCTCATCACATTCTACAAACTCTCACATCACATTCTACAAGCTCTCATAACATTCTACAAACTCTCATCACATTCTACAAACTCTCACATCACATTCTACAAACTCTCATCACATTCTACAAACTCTCATCACATTCTACAAACTCTCTCATCACATTCTACAAACTCTCATCACATTCTACAAGCTCACATCACATTCTACAAACTCATCACATTCTACAAACTCTCTCATCACATTCTACAAGCTCTCTCATCACAATCTACAAACTCTCTCATCACATTCTACAAACTCTCTCATCACATTCTACAAGCTCACATCACATTCTACAAGCTCTCTCATCACATTCTACAAACTCTCTCATCACATTCTACAAGCTCACATCACATTCTACAAGCTCTCTCATCACATTCTACAAACTCTCTCATCACATTCTACAAGCTCACATCGCATTCTACAAGCTCTCATCACATTCTACAAGCTCTCTCATCACATTCTACAAACTCTCTCATCACATTCTACAAGCTCTCTCATCACATTCTACAAACTCTCTCATCACATTCTACAAGCTCACATCACATTCTAGAAGCTCTCTCATCACATTCTACAAACTCACATCACATTCTACAAGCTCTCATCACATTCTACAAACTCATCACATTCTACAAACTCTCTCATCACATTCTACAAGCTCACATCACATTCTACAAACTCTCACATCACATTCTACAAACTCTCTCATCACATTCTACAAACTCACATCACATTCTACAAACTCTCACATCACATTCTACAAACTCTCATCAAATTCTACAAACTCTCATCACATTCTACAAACTCTCTCATCACATTCTACAAGCTCACATCACATTCTACAAACTCTCTCATCACATTCTACAAACTCATCACATTCTACAAACTCTCTCATCACATTCTACAAGCTCACATCACATTCTACAAGCTCTCTCATCACATTCTACAAACTCTCTCATCACATTCTACAAGCTCACATCACATTCTACAAGCTCACATCGCATTCTACAAGCTCTCATCACATTCTACAAACTCTCTCATCTCATTCTACAAACTCTCATCACATTCTACAAGCTCTCATCACATTCTACTAGCTCTCTCATCACATTCTACAAGCTCTCATCACATTCTACAAACTCTCACATCACATTCTACAAGCTCTCATCACATTCTACAAGCTCTCTCATCACATTCTACAAACTCTCTCATCACATTCTACAAGCTCACATCACATTCTACAAGCTCACATCGCATTCTACAAGCTCTCATCACATTCTACAAGCTCTCTCATCACATTCTACAAACTCTCTCATCACATTCTACAAGCTCTCTCATCACATTCTACAAACTCTCTCATCACATTCTACAAGCTCACATCACATTCTAGAAGCTCTCTCATCACATTCTACAAACTCACATCACATTCTACAAGCTCTCATCACATTCTACAAACTCTCATCACATTCTACGAACTCTCACATCACATTCTACAAACTCTCATCACATTCTACAAACTCTCTCATCACATTCTACAAGCTCTCTCATCACATTCTACAAGCTCTCATCACATTCTACAAGCTCTCTCATCACATTCTACAAGCTCTCATCACATTCTACAAGCTCTCTCATCACATTCTACAAACTCTCATCACATTCTACAAACTCTCTCATCACATTCTACAAGCTCATATCATATTCTACAAGCTCTCATCACATTCTACAAGCTCTCATCACATTCTACAAACTCTCATCACATTCTACAAACTCTCATCACATTCTACAAACTCTCTCATCACATTTTACAAGCTCTCATCACATTCTACAAACTCTCTCATCACATTCTACAAACTCTCATCACATTCTACAAACTCTCATCACATTCTACAAACTCTCTCATCACATTCTACAAACTCTCTCATCACATTCTACAAACTCTCTCATCACATTCTACAAACTCTCTCATCACATTCTACAAACTCTCATCACATTCTACAAGCTCTCTCATCACATTCTACAAACTCTCTCATCACATTTTACAAACTCTCATCACATTCTACAAACTCTCATCACATTCTACAAACTCTCTCAACACATTCTACAAACTCTCACATCACATTCTACAAACTCTCATCACATTCTACAAACTCTCTCATCACATTCTACAAACTCTCATCACATTCTACAAACTCTCTCATCACATTCTACAAACTCTCACATCACATTCTACAAGCTCTCTCATCACATTCTACAAGCTCACATCACATTCTACAAACTCTCATCACATTCTACAAACTCTCACATCACATTCTACAAACTCTCATCACATTCTACAAACTCTCATCACATTCTACAAACTCTCTCATCACATTCTACAAACTCTCATCACATTCTACAAGCTCACATCACATTCTACAAACTCATCACATTCTACAAACTCTCTCATCACATTCTACAAGCTCTCATCACATTCTACAAACTCTCATCACATTCTACAAACTCTCACATCACATTCTACAAACTCTCACATCACATTCTACAAACTCTCTCATCACATTCTACAAACTCACATCACATTCTACAAACTCTCACATCACATTCTACAAACTCTCATCAAATTCTACAAACTCTCATCACATTCTACAAACTCTCTCATCACATTCTACAAGCTCACATCACATTTTACAAACTCTCTCATCACATTCTACAAACTCATCACATTCTACAAACTCTCTCATCACATTCTACAAGCTCACATCACATTCTACAAGCTCTCTCATCACATTCTACAAACTCTCTCATCACATTCTACAAGCTCACATCGCATTCTACAAGCTCACATCACATTCTACAAGCTCTCTCATCACATTCTACAAACTCTCTCATCACATTCTACAAGCTCACATCACATTCTACAAGCTCACATCACATTCTAGAAGCTCTCTCATCACATTCTACAAACTCACATCACATTCTACAAGCTCTCATCACATTCTACAAACTCTCATCACATTCTACGAACTCTCACATCACATTCTACAAACTCTCATCACATTCTACAAACTCTCATCACATTCTACAAACTCTCTCATCACATTCTACAAGCTCTCTCATCACATTCTACAAGCTCTCATCACATTCTACAAACTCTCTCATCACATTCTACAAGCTCACATCACATTCTACAAGCTCTCATCTCATTCTACAAACTCTCATCACATTCTACGAACTCTCACATCACATTCTACAAACTCTCATCACATTCTACAAACTCTCATCACATTCTACAAACTCTCTCATCACATTCTACAAACTCTCATCACATTCTACAAGCTCTCTCATCACATTCTACAAACTCTCTCATCACATTCTACAAGCTCACATCACATTCTACAAGCTCACATCACATTCTACAAACTCTCATCACATTCTACGAACTCTCACATCACATTCTACAAACTCTCATCACATTCTACAAACTCTCATCACATTCTACAAACTCTCTCATCACATTCTACAAGCTCTCTCATCACATTCTACAAGCTCTCATCACATTCTACAAGCTCTCTCATCACATTCTACAAGCTCTCATCACATTCTACAAGCTCTCTCATCACATTCTACAAACTCTCATCACATTCTACAAACTCTCTCATCACATTCTACAAGCTCACATCACATTCTACAAGCTCTCATCACATTCTACAAGCTCTCATCACATTCTACAAACTCTCATCACATTCTACAAACTCTCATCACATTCTACAAACTCTCTCATCACATTTTACAAGCTCTCATCACATTCTACAAACTCTCTCATCACATTCTACAAACTCTCATCACATTCTACAAACTCTCATCACATTCTACAAACTCTCTCATCACATTCTACAAACTCTCTTATCACATTCTACAAACTCTCTCATCACATTCTACAAACTCTCATCACATTCTACAAGCTCTCTCATCACATTCTACAAACTCTCTCATCACATTTTACAAACTCTCATCACATTCTACAAACTCTCATCACATTCTACAAACTCTCTCAACACATTCTACAAACTCTCACATCACATTCTACAAACTCTCTCATCACATTCTACAAACTCTCATCACATTCTACAAACTCTCTCATCACATTCTACAAACTCTCACATCACATTCTACAAGCTCTCTCATCACATTCTACAAGCTCACATCACATTCTACAAACTCTCTCATCACATTCTACAAGCTCACATCACATTCTACAAGCTCTCATCACATTCTACAAACTCTCATCACATTCTACGAACTCTCACATCACATTCTACAAACTCTCATCACATTCTACAAACTCTCATCACATTCTACAAACTCTCATCACATTCTACAAGCTCACATCACATTCTACAAGCTCTCATCACATTCTACAAACTCTCATCACATTCTACGAACTCTCACATCACATTCTACAAACTCTCATCACATTCTACAAACTCTCACATCACATTCTACAAACTCTCTCATCACATTCTACAAACTCTCATCACATTCTACAAACTCTCTCATCACATTCTACAAACTCTCACATCACATTCTACAAGCTCTCTCATCACATTCTACAAGCTCACATCACATTCTACAAACTCTCTCATCACATTCTACAAGCTCACATCACATTCTACAAGCTCTCATCACATTCTACAAACTCTCATCACATTCTACGAACTCTCACATCACATTCTACAAACTCTCATCACATTCTACAAACTCTCATCACATTCTACAAACTCTCTCATCACATTCTACAAACTCTCTCATCACATTCTACAAACTCTCTCATCACATTCTACAAGCTCACATCACATTCTACAAGCTCTCATCACATTCTACAAACTCTCATCACATTCTACGAACTCTCACATCACATTCTACAAACTCTCATCACATTCTACAAACTCTCATCACATTCTACAAACTCTCTCATCACATTCTACAAACTCTCATCACATTCTACAAACTCTCTCATCACATTCTACAAGCTCACATCACATTCTACAAGCTCACATCACATTCTACAAACTCTCTCATCACATTCTACAAGCTCTCTCATCACATTCTACAAGCTCTCATCACATTCTACAAGCTCTCTCATCACATTCTACAAGCTCTCATCACATTCTACAAGCTCTCTCATCACATTCTACAAACTCTCTCATCACATTCTACAAACTCTCATCACATTCTACAAGCTCTCTCATCACATTCTACAAGCTCTCATCACATTCTACAAACTCTCTCATCACATTCTACAAACTCTCATCACATTCTACAAACTCTCATCACATTCTACAAACTCTCTCAACACATTCTACAAACTCTCACATCACATTCTACAAACTCTCTCATCACATTCTACAAACTCTCTCATCACATTTTACAAACTCTCATCACATTCTACAAACTCTCATCACATTCTACAAACTCTCTCAACACATTCTACAAACTCTCACATCACATTCTACAAACTCTCTCATCACATTCTACAAACTCTCATCACATTCTACAAACTCTCTCATCACATTCTACAAGCTCACATCGCATTCTACAAGCTCACATCACATTCTACAAGCTCTCTCATCACATTCTACAAACTCTCTCATCACATTCTACAAGCTCACATCACATTCTACAAGCTCACATCACATTCTAGAAGCTCTCTCATCACATTCTACAAACTCACATCACATTCTACAAGCTCTCATCACATTCTACAAACTCTCATCACATTCTACGAACTCTCACATCACATTCTACAAACTCTCATCACATTCTACAAACTCTCATCACATTCTACAAACTCTCTCATCACATTCTACAAGCTCTCTCATCACATTCTACAAGCTCTCATCACATTCTACAAACTCTCTCATCACATTCTACAAGCTCACATCACATTCTACAAGCTCTCATCACATTCTACAAACTCTCATCACATTCTACGAACTCTCACATCACATTCTACAAACTCTCATCACATTCTACAAACTCTCATCACATTCTACAAACTCTCTCATCACATTCTACAAACTCTCATCACATTCTACAAGCTCTCTCATCACATTCTACAAACTCTCTCATCACATTCTACAAGCTCACATCACATTCTACAAGCTCACATCACATTCTACAAACTCTCATCACATTCTACGAACTCTCACATCACATTCTACAAACTCTCATCACATTCTACAAACTCTCATCACATTCTACAAACTCTCTCATCACATTCTACAAGCTCTCTCATCACATTCTACAAGCTCTCATCACATTCTACAAGCTCTCTCATCACATTCTACAAGCTCTCATCACATTCTACAAGCTCTCTCATCACATTCTACAAACTCTCATCACATTCTACAAACTCTCTCATCACATTCTACAAGCTCACATCACATTCTACAAGCTCTCATCACATTCTACAAGCTCTCATCACATTCTACAAACTCTCATCACATTCTACAAACTCTCATCACATTCTACAAACTCTCTCATCACATTTTACAAGCTCTCATCACATTCTACAAACTCTCTCATCACATTCTACAAACTCTCATCACATTCTACAAACTCTCATCACATTCTACAAACTCTCTCATCACATTCTACAAACTCTCTTATCACATTCTACAAACTCTCTCATCACATTCTACAAACTCTCATCACATTCTACAAGCTCTCTCATCACATTCTACAAACTCTCTCATCACATTTTACAAACTCTCATCACATTCTACAAACTCTCATCACATTCTACAAACTCTCTCAACACATTCTACAAACTCTCACATCACATTCTACAAACTCTCTCATCACATTCTACAAACTCTCATCACATTCTACAAACTCTCTCATCACATTCTACAAACTCTCACATCACATTCTACAAGCTCTCTCATCACATTCTACAAGCTCACATCACATTCTACAAACTCTCTCATCACATTCTACAAGCTCACATCACATTCTACAAGCTCTCATCACATTCTACAAACTCTCATCACATTCTACGAACTCTCACATCACATTCTACAAACTCTCATCACATTCTACAAACTCTCATCACATTCTACAAACTCTCTCATCACATTCTACAAGCTCACATCACATTCTACAAGCTCTCATCACATTCTACAAACTCTCATCACATTCTACGAACTCTCACATCACATTCTACAAACTCTCATCACATTCTACAAACTCTCACATCACATTCTACAAACTCTCTCATCACATTCTACAAACTCTCATCACATTCTACAAACTCTCTCATCACATTCTACAAACTCTCACATCACATTCTACAAGCTCTCTCATCACATTCTACAAGCTCACATCACATTCTACAAACTCTCTCATCACATTCTACAAGCTCACATCACATTCTACAAGCTCTCATCACATTCTACAAACTCTCATCACATTCTACGAACTCTCACATCACATTCTACAAACTCTCATCACATTCTACAAACTCTCATCACATTCTACAAACTCTCTCATCACATTCTACAAACTCTCTCATCACATTCTACAAACTCTCTCATCACATTCTACAAGCTCACATCACATTCTACAAGCTCTCATCACATTCTACAAACTCTCATCACATTCTACGAACTCTCACATCACATTCTACAAACTCTCATCACATTCTACAAGCTCTCTCATCACATTCTACAAGCTCTCATCACATTCTACAAGCTCTCTCATCACATTCTACAAACTCTCATCACATTCTACAAACTCTCTCATCACATTCTACAAGCTCACATCACATTCTACAAGCTCTCATCACATTCTACAAGCTCTCATCACATTCTACAAACTCTCATCACATTCTACAAACTCTCATCACATTCTACAAACTCTCTCATCACATTTTACAAGCTCTCATCACATTCTACAAACTCTCTCATCACATTCTACAAACTCTCATCACATTCTACAAACTCTCATCACATTCTACAAACTCTCTCATCACATTCTACAAACTCTCTTATCACATTCTACAAACTCTCTCATCACATTCTACAAACTCTCATCACATTCTACAAGCTCTCTCATCACATTCTACAAACTCTCTCATCACATTTTACAAACTCTCATCACATTCTACAAACTCTCATCACATTCTACAAACTCTCTCAACACATTCTACAAACTCTCACATCACATTCTACAAACTCTCTCATCACATTCTACAAACTCTCATCACATTCTACAAACTCTCTCATCACATTCTACAAACTCTCACATCACATTCTACAAGCTCTCTCATCACATTCTACAAGCTCACATCACATTCTACAAACTCTCTCATCACATTCTACAAGCTCACATCACATTCTACAAGCTCTCATCACATTCTACAAACTCTCATCACATTCTACGAACTCTCACATCACATTCTACAAACTCTCATCACATTCTACAAACTCTCATCACATTCTACAAACTCTCTCATCACATTCTACAAGCTCACATCACATTCTACAAGCTCTCATCACATTCTACAAACTCTCATCACATTCTACGAACTCTCACATCACATTCTACAAACTCTCATCACATTCTACAAACTCTCACATCACATTCTACAAACTCTCTCATCACATTCTACAAACTCTCATCACATTCTACAAACTCTCTCATCACATTCTACAAACTCTCACATCACATTCTACAAGCTCTCTCATCACATTCTACAAGCTCACATCACATTCTACAAACTCTCTCATCACATTCTACAAGCTCACATCACATTCTACAAGCTCTCATCACATTCTACAAACTCTCATCACATTCTACGAACTCTCACATCACATTCTACAAACTCTCATCACATTCTACAAACTCTCATCACATTCTACAAACTCTCTCATCACATTCTACAAACTCTCTCATCACATTCTACAAACTCTCTCATCACATTCTACAAGCTCACATCACATTCTACAAGCTCTCATCACATTCTACAAACTCTCATCACATTCTACGAACTCTCACATCACATTCTACAAACTCTCATCACATTCTACAAACTCTCATCACATTCTACAAACTCTCTCATCACATTCTACAAACTCTCATCACATTCTACAAACTCTCACATCACATTCTACAAACTCTCATCACATTCTACAAACTCTCATCACATTCTACAAACTCTCTCATCACATTCTACAAACTCTCATCACATTCTACAAGCTCTCTCATCACATTCTACAAACTCTCTCATCACATTCTACAAGCTCACATCACATTCTACAAGCTCACATCACATTCTACAAACTCTCATCACATTCTACGAACTCTCACATCACATTCTACAAACTCTCATCACATTCTACAAACTCTCATCACATTCTACAAACTCTCTCATCACATTCTACAAGCTCTCTCATCACATTCTACAAGCTCTCATCACATTCTACAAGCTCTCTCATCACATTCTACAAGCTCTCATCACATTCTACAAGCTCTCTCATCACATTCTACAAACTCTCATCACATTCTACAAACTCTCTCATCACATTCTACAAGCTCACATCACATTCTACAAGCTCTCATCACATTCTACAAGCTCTCATCACATTCTACAAACTCTCATCACATTCTACAAACTCTCATCACATTCTACAAACTCTCTCATCACATTTTACAAGCTCTCATCACATTCTACAAACTCTCTCATCACATTCTACAAACTCTCATCACATTCTACAAACTCTCATCACATTCTACAAACTCTCTCATCACATTCTACAAACTCTCTTATCACATTCTACAAACTCTCTCATCACATTCTACAAACTCTCATCACATTCTACAAGCTCTCTCATCACATTCTACAAACTCTCTCATCACATTTTACAAACTCTCATCACATTCTACAAACTCTCATCACATTCTACAAACTCTCTCAACACATTCTACAAACTCTCACATCACATTCTACAAACTCTCTCATCACATTCTACAAACTCTCATCACATTCTACAAACTCTCTCATCACATTCTACAAACTCTCACATCACATTCTACAAGCTCTCTCATCACATTCTACAAGCTCACATCACATTCTACAAACTCTCTCATCACATTCTACAAGCTCACATCACATTCTACAAGCTCTCATCACATTCTACAAACTCTCATCACATTCTACGAACTCTCACATCACATTCTACAAACTCTCATCACATTCTACAAACTCTCATCACATTCTACAAACTCTCTCATCACATTCTACAAGCTCACATCACATTCTACAAGCTCTCATCACATTCTACAAACTCTCATCACATTCTACGAACTCTCACATCACATTCTACAAACTCTCATCACATTCTACAAACTCTCACATCACATTCTACAAACTCTCTCATCACATTCTACAAACTCTCATCACATTCTACAAACTCTCTCATCACATTCTACAAACTCTCACATCACATTCTACAAGCTCTCTCATCACATTCTACAAGCTCACATCACATTCTACAAACTCTCTCATCACATTCTACAAGCTCACATCACATTCTACAAGCTCTCATCACATTCTACAAACTCTCATCACATTCTACGAACTCTCACATCACATTCTACAAACTCTCATCACATTCTACAAACTCTCATCACATTCTACAAACTCTCTCATCACATTCTACAAACTCTCTCATCACATTCTACAAACTCTCTCATCACATTCTACAAGCTCACATCACATTCTACAAGCTCTCATCACATTCTACAAACTCTCATCACATTCTACGAACTCTCACATCACATTCTACAAACTCTCATCACATTCTACAAACTCTCATCACATTCTACAAACTCTCTCATCACATTCTACAAACTCTCATCACATTCTACAAACTCTCTCATCACATTCTACAAGCTCACATCACATTCTACAAGCTCACATCACATTCTACAAACTCTCTCATCACATTCTACAAGCTCTCTCATCACATTCTACAAGCTCTCATCACATTCTACAAGCTCTCTCATCACATTCTACAAGCTCTCATCACATTCTACAAGCTCTCTCATCACATTCTACAAACTCTCTCATCACATTCTACAAACTCTCATCACATTCTACAAGCTCTCTCATCACATTCTACAAGCTCTCATCACATTCTACAAACTCTCTCATCACATTCTACAAACTCTCATCACATTCTACAAACTCTCATCACATTCTACAAACTCTCTCAACACATTCTACAAACTCTCACATCACATTCTACAAACTCTCTCATCACATTCTACAAACTCTCTCATCACATTTTACAAACTCTCATCACATTCTACAAACTCTCATCACATTCTACAAACTCTCTCAACACATTCTACAAACTCTCACATCACATTCTACAAACTCTCTCATCACATTCTACAAACTCTCATCACATTCTACAAACTCTCTCATCACATTCTACAAACTCTCACATCACATTCTACAAGCTCTCTCATCACCTTCTACAAGCTCACATCACATTCTACAAACTCTCTCATCACATTCTACAAGCTGACATCACATTCTACAAGCTCTCATCACATTCTACAAACTCTCATCACATTCTACGAACTCTCACATCACTTTCTACAAACTCTCATCACATTCTACAAACTCTCATCACATTCTACAAACTCTCTCATCACATTCTACAAACTCTCATCACATTCTACAAGCTCTCTCATCACATTCTACAAACTCTCATCACATTCTACAAGCTCTCTCATCACATTCTACAAACTCTCATCACATTCTACAAGCTCTCATCACATTCTACAAGCTCTCTCATCACATTCTACAAGCTCTCATCACATTCTACAAGCTCTCTCATCACATTCTACAAACTCTCACATCATATTCTACAAGCTCTCACATCACATTCTACAAGCTCTCACATCACATTCTACAAACTCTCTCATCACATTCTACAAGCTCTCTCATCACATTCTACAAGCTCTCACATCACATTCTACAAACTCTCTCATCACATTCTACAAGCTCTCTCATCACATTCTACAAGCTCTCACATCACATTCTACAAACTCTCATCACATTCTACAAACTCTCTCATCACATTTTACAAGCTCTCATCACATTCTACAAACTCTCTCATCACATTCTACAAACTCTCATCACATTCTACAAACTCTCATCACATTCTACAAACTCTCTCATCACATTCTACAAACTCTCTCATCACATTCTACAAACTCTCTCATCACATTCTACAAACTCTCATCACATTCTACAAGCTCTCTCATCACATTCTACAAGCTCTCATCACATTCTACAAACTCTCTCATCACATTCTACAAACTCTCATCACATTCTACAAACTCTCATCACATTCTACAAACTCTCTCAACACATTCTACAAACTCTCACATCACATTCTACAAACTCTCTCATCACATTCTACAAACTCTCTCATCACATTTTACAAACTCTCATCACATTCTACAAACTCTCATCACATTCTACAAACTCTCTCAACACATTCTACAAACTCTCACATCACATTCTACAAACTCTCTCATCACATTCTACAAACTCTCATCACATTCTACAAACTCTCTCATCACATTCTACAAACTCTCACATCACATTCTACAAGCTCTCTCATCACATTCTACAAGCTCACATCACATTCTACAAACTCTCTCATCACATTCTACAAGCTCACATCACATTCTACAAGCTCTCATCACATTCTACAAACTCTCATCACATTCTACGAACTCTCACATCACATTCTACAAACTCTCATCACATTCTACAAACTCTCATCACATTCTACAAACTCTCATCACATTCTACAAACTCTCATCACATTCTACAAGCTCTCTCATCACATTCTACAAGCTCTCTCATCACATTCTACAAGCTCTCATCACATTCTACAAGCTCTCTCATCACATTCTACAAACTCTCACATCACATTCTACAAGCTCTCTCATCACATTCTACAAACTCTCTCATCACATTCTACAAGCTCAAATCACATTCTACAAACTCTCTCATCACATTCTACAAGCTCACATCACATTCTACAAGCTCTCATCACATTCTACAAACTCTCATCACATTCTACGAACTCTCACATCACATTCTACAAACTCTCATCACATTCTACAAACTCTCATCACATTCTACAAACTCTCTCATCACATTCTACAAACTCTCTCATCACATTCTACAAACTCTCTCATCACATTCTACAAACTCTCTTATCACATTCTACAAACTCTCTCATCACATTCTACAAACTCTCATCACATTCTACAAGCTCTCTCATCACATTCTACAAACTCTCTAATCACATTTTACAAACTCTCATCACATTCTACAAACTCTCTTATCACATTCTACAAACTCTCTCATCACATTCTACAAACTCTCATCACATTCTACAAGCTCTCTCATCACATTCTACAAACTCTCTAATCACATTTTACAAACTCTCATCACATTCTACAAACTCTCTCATCACATTCTACAAACTCTCACATCACATTCTACAAGCTCTCTCATCACATTCTACAAGCTCACATCACATTCTACAAACTCTCTCATCACATTCTACAAGCTCACATCACATTCTACAAGCTCTCATCACATTCTACAAACTCTCATCACATTCTACGAACTCTCACATCACATTCTACAAACTCTCATCACATTCTACAAACTCTCATCACATTCTACAAACTCTCTCATCACATTCTACAAACTCTCATCACATTCTACAAGCTCTCTCATCACATTCTACAAACTCTCATCACATTCTACAAGCTCTCTCATCACATTCTACAAGCTCTCTCATCACATTCTACAAGCTCTCATCACATTCTACAAGCTCTCTCATCACATTCTACAAACTCTCACATCACATTCTACGAGCTCTCTCATCACATTCTACAAACTCTCTCATCACATTCTACAAGCTCACATCACATTCTACAAGCTCACATCACATTCTACAAACTCTCTCATCACATTCTACAAGCTCTCTCATCACATTCTACAAGCTCTCATCACATTCTACAAGCTCTCTCATCACATTCTACAAGCTCTCATCACATTCTACAAGCTCTCTCATCACATTCTACAAACTCTCTCATCACATTCTACAAGCTCTCTCATCACATTCTACAAGCTCACATCACATTCTACAAGCTCTCTCATCACATTCTACAAACTCTCATCACATTCTACAAACTCTCATCACATTCTACAAGCTCTCACATCACATTCTACAAGCTCTCACATCACATTCTACAAACTCTCATCACATTCTACAAGCTCTCTCATCACATTCTACAAACTCTCTCATCACATTCTACAAGCTCTCATCACATTCTACAAACTCTCTACACATTCTACAAGCTCTCTCATCACATTCTACAAACTCTCTCATCACATTCTACAAGCTCTCATCACATTCTACAAACTCTCTCATCACATTCTACAAACTCTCACATCACATTCTACAAGCTCTCTCATCACATTCTACAAGCTCACATCACATTCTACAAACTCTCACATCACATTCTACAAGCTCTCTCATCACATTCTACAAGCTCTCTCATCACATTCTACAAACTCTCATCACATTCTACAAACTCTCATCACATTCTACAAACTCTCTCATCACATTCTACAAACTCTCATCACATTCTACAAGCTCTCTCATCACATTCTACAAACTCTCATCACATTCTACAAGCTCTCTCATCACATTCTACAAACTCTCATCACATTCTACAAGCTCTCTCATCACATTCTACAAGCTCTCTCATCACATTCTACAAGCTCTCATCACATTCTACAAGCTCTCTCATCACATTCTACAAACTCTCACATCACATTCTACGAGCTCTCTCATCACATTCTACAAACTCTCTCATCACATTCTACAAGCTCACATCACATTCTACAAGCTCACATCACATTCTACAAACTCTCTCATCACATTCTACAAGCTCTCTCATCACATTCTACAAGCTCTCATCACATTCTACAAGCTCTCTCATCACATTCTACAAGCTCTCATCACATTCTACAAGCTCTCTCATCACATTCTACAAACTCTCTCATCACATTCTACAAGCTCTCTCATCACATTCTACAAGCTCACATCACATTCTACAAGCTCTCTCATCACATTCTACAAACTCTCATCACATTCTACAAACTCTCATCACATTCTACAAACTCTCTCATCACATTCTACAAACTCTCATCACATTCTACAAACTCTCTCATCACATTCTACAAGCTCTCACATCACATTCTACAAACTCTCATCACATTCTACAAACTCTCATCACATTCTACAAACTCTCTCATCACATTCTACAAGCTCTCACATCACATTCTACAAGCTCTCACATCACATTCTACAAACTCTCATCACATTCTACAAACTCTCACATCACATTCTACAAACTCTCTCATCACATTCTACAAGCTCTCATCACATTCTACAAACTCTCTCATCACATTCTACAAGCTCTCATCACATTCTACAAACTCTCTCATCACATTCTACAAGCTCTCACATCACATTCTACAAGCTCTCATCACATTCTACAAACTCTCTCATCACATTCTACAAACTCTCTCATCACATTCTACAAGCTCTCATCACATTCTACAAACTCTCTCATCACATTCTACAAGCTCTCACATCACATTCTACAAGCTCTCATCACATTCTACAAACTCTCTCATCACATTCTACAAGCTCTCATCACATTCTACAAACTCTCTCATCACATTCTACAAGCGCTCACATCACATTCTACAAGCTCTCACATCACATTCTACAAACTCTCATCACATTCTACAAACTCTCACATCACATTCTACAAACTCTCTCATCACATTCTACAAGCTCTCATCACATTCTACAAACTCTCTCATCACATTCTACAAACTCTCATCACATTCTACAAACTCTCACATCACATTCTACAAACTCTCACATCACATTCTACAAACTCTCATCACATTCTACAAGCTCTCTCATCACATTCTACAAACTCTCTCATCACATTCTACAAGCTCTCATCACATTCTACAAACTCTCTACACATTCTACAAGCTCTCTCATCACATTCTACAAACTCTCTCATCACATTCTACAAGCTCTCATCACATTCTACAAACTCTCTCATCACATTCTACAAACTCTCACATCACATTCTACAAGCTCTCTCATCACATTCTACAAGCTCACATCACATTCTACAAACTCTCACATCACATTCTACAAGCTCTCTCATCACATTCTACAAGCTCTCTCATCACATTCTACAAACTCTCATCACATTCTACAAACTCTCATCACATTCTACAAACTCTCATCACATTCTACAAACTCTCTCAACACATTCTACAAACTCTCACATCACATTCTACAAACTCTCTCATCACATTCTACAAACTCTCATCACATTCTACAAACTCTCTCATCACATTCTACAAACTCTCACATCACATTCTACAAGCTCTCTCATCACATTCTACAAGCTCACATCACATTCTACAAACTCTCTCATCACATTCTACAAGCTCACATCACATTCTACAAGCTCTCATCACATTCTACAAACTCTCATCACATTCTACGAACTCTCACATCACATTCTACAAACTCTCATCACATTCTACAAACTCTCATCACATTCTACAAACTCTCATCACATTCTACAAACTCTCATCACATTCTACAAGCTCTCTCATCACATTCTACAAGCTCTCTCATCACATTCTACAAGCTCTCATCACATTCTACAAGCTCTCTCATCACATTCTACAAACTCTCACATCACATTCTACAAGCTCTCTCATCACATTCTACAAACTCTCTCATCACATTCTACAAGCTCACATCACATTCTACAAACTCTCTCATCACATTCTACAAGCTCACATCACATTCTACAAGCTCTCATCACATTCTACAAACTCTCATCACATTCTACGAACTCTCACATCACATTCTACAAACTCTCATCACATTCTACAAACTCTCATCACATTCTACAAACTCTCTCATCACATTCTACAAACTCTCTCATCACATTCTACAAACTCTCTCATCACATTCTACAAACTCTCTTATCACATTCTACAAACTCTCTCATCACATTCTACAAACTCTCATCACATTCTACAAGCTCTCTCATCACATTCTACAAACTCTCTAATCACATTTTACAAACTCTCATCACATTCTACAAACTCTCTTATCACATTCTACAAACTCTCTCATCACATTCTACAAACTCTCATCACATTCTACAAGCTCTCTCATCACATTCTACAAACTCTCTAATCACATTTTACAAACTCTCATCACATTCTACAAACTCTCTCATCACATTCTACAAACTCTCACATCACATTCTACAAGCTCTCTCATCACATTCTACAAGCTCACATCACATTCTACAAACTCTCTCATCACATTCTACAAGCTCACATCACATTCTACAAGCTCTCATCACATTCTACAAACTCTCATCACATTCTACGAACTCTCACATCACATTCTACAAACTCTCATCACATTCTACAAACTCTCATCACATTCTACAAACTCTCTCATCACATTCTACAAACTCTCATCACATTCTACAAGCTCTCTCATCACATTCTACAAACTCTCATCACATTCTACAAGCTCTCTCATCACATTCTACAAGCTCTCTCATCACATTCTACAAGCTCTCATCACATTCTACAAGCTCTCTCATCACATTCTACAAACTCTCACATCACATTCTACGAGCTCTCTCATCACATTCTACAAACTCTCTCATCACATTCTACAAGCTCACATCACATTCTACAAGCTCACATCACATTCTACAAACTCTCTCATCACATTCTACAAGCTCTCTCATCACATTCTACAAGCTCTCATCACATTCTACAAGCTCTCTCATCACATTCTACAAGCTCTCATCACATTCTACAAGCTCTCTCATCACATTCTACAAACTCTCTCATCACATTCTACAAGCTCTCTCATCACATTCTACAAGCTCACATCACATTCTACAAGCTCTCTCATCACATTCTACAAACTCTCATCACATTCTACAAACTCTCATCACATTCTACAAACTCTCTCATCACATTCTACAAGCTCTCACATCACATTCTACAAGCTCTCACATCACATTCTACAAACTCTCATCACATTCTACAAACTCTCTCATCACATTCTACAAACTCTCTCATCACATTCTACAAGCTCTCATCACATTCTACAAACTCTCTACACATTCTACAAGCTCTCTCATCACATTCTACAAACTCTCTCATCACATTCTACAAGCTCTCATCACATTCTACAAACTCTCTCATCACATTCTACAAACTCTCACATCACATTCTACAAGCTCTCTCATCACATTCTACAAGCTCACATCACATTCTACAAACTCTCACATCACATTCTACAAGCTCTCTCATCACATTCTACAAGCTCTCTCATCACATTCTACAAACTCTCATCACATTCTACAAACTCTCATCACATTCTACAAACTCTCTCATCACATTCTACAAACTCTCATCACATTCTACAAGCTCTCTCATCACATTCTACAAACTCTCATCACATTCTACAAGCTCTCTCATCACATTCTACAAACTCTCATCACATTCTACAAGCTCTCTCATCACATTCTACAAGCTCTCTCATCACATTCTACAAGCTCTCATCACATTCTACAAGCTCTCTCATCACATTCTACAAACTCTCACATCACATTCTACGAGCTCTCTCATCACATTCTACAAACTCTCTCATCACATTCTACAAGCTCACATCACATTCTACAAGCTCACATCACATTCTACAAACTCTCTCATCACATTCTACAAGCTCTCTCATCACATTCTACAAGCTCTCATCACATTCTACAAGCTCTCTCATCACATTCTACAAGCTCTCATCACATTCTACAAGCTCTCTCATCACATTCTACAAACTCTCTCATCACATTCTACAAGCTCTCTCATCACATTCTACAAGCTCACATCACATTCTACAAGCTCTCTCATCACATTCTACAAACTCTCATCACATTCTACAAACTCTCATCACATTCTACAAACTCTCTCATCACATTCTACAAGCTCTCACATCACATTCTACAAGCTCTCACATCACATTCTACAAACTCTCATCACATTCTACAAACTCTCACATCACATTCTACAAACTCTCTCATCACATTCTACAAGCTCTCATCACATTCTACAAACTCTCTCATCACATTCTACAAGCTCTCATCACATTCTACAAACTCTCTCATCACATTCTACAAGCTCTCACATCACATTCTACAAGCTCTCATCACATTCTACAAACTCTCTCATCACATTCTACAAACTCTCTCATCACATTCTACAAGCTCTCATCACATTCTACAAACTCTCTCATCACATTCTACAAGCTCTCACATCACATTCTACAAGCTCTCATCACATTCTACAAACTCTCTCATCACATTCTACAAGCTCTCATCACATTCTACAAACTCTCTCATCACATTCTACAAACTCTCTCATCACATTCTACAAACTCTCTCATCACATTCTACAAACTCTCTCATCACATTCTACAAGCTCTCTCATCACATTCTACAAGCTCTCACATCACATTCTACAAGCTCTCATCACATTCTACAAGCTCTCTCATCACATTCTACAAACTCTCACATCACATTCTACGAGCTCTCTCATCACATTCTACAAACTCTCTCATCACATTCTACAAGCTCACATCACATTCTACAAGCTCACATCACATTCTACAAACTCTCTCATCACATTCTACAAGCTCTCTCATCACATTCTACAAGCTCTCATCACATTCTACAAGCTCTCTCATCACATTCTACAAGCTCTCATCACATTCTACAAGCTCTCTCATCACATTCTACAAACTCTCTCATCACATTCTACAAGCTCTCTCATCACATTCTACAAGCTAACATCACATTCTACAAGCTCTCTCATCACATTCTACAAACTCTCATCACATTCTACAAACTCTCATCACATTCTACAAACTCTCTCATCACATTCTACAAGCTCTCACATCACATTCTACAAGCTCTCACATCACATTCTACAAACTCTCATCACATTCTACAAGCTCTCTCATCACATTCTACAAACTCTCTCATCACATTCTACAAGCTCTCATCACATTCTACAAACTCTCTACACATTCTACAAGCTCTCTCATCACATTCTACAAACTCTCTCATCACATTCTACAAGCTCTCATCACATTCTACAAACTCTCTCATCACATTCTACAAACTCTCACATCACATTCTACAAGCTCTCTCATCACATTCTACAAGCTCACATCACATTCTACAAACTCTCACATCACATTCTACAAGCTCTCTCATCACATTCTACAAGCTCTCTCATCACATTCTACAAACTCTCATCACATTCTACAAACTCTCATCACATTCTACAAACTCTCTCATCACATTCTACAAACTCTCATCACATTCTACAAGCTCTCTCATCACATTCTACAAACTCTCATCACATTCTACAAGCTCTCTCATCACATTCTACAAGCTCTCTCATCACATTCTACAAGCTCTCATCACATTCTACAAGCTCTCTCATCACATTCTACAAACTCTCACATAACATTCTACAAGCTCTCACATCACATTCTACAAACTCTCTCATCACATTCTACAAGCTCTCTCATCACATTCTACAAGCTCTCACATCACATTCTACACACTCTCATCACATTCTACAAACTCTCTCATCACATTCTACAAGCTCTCTCATCACATTCTACAAACTCTCATCACATTCTACAAGCTCTCACATCACATTCTACAATCTCTCACATCACATTCTACAAACTCTCTCATCACATTCTACAAGCTCTCTCATCACATTCTACAAGCTCTCACATCACATTCTACAAACTCTCTCATCACATTCTACAAGCTCTCACATCACATTCTACAAACTCTCATCACATTCTACAAACTCTCTCATCACATTCTACAAGCTCTCTCATCACATTCTACAAACTCTCATCACATTCTACAAGCTCTCACATCACATTCTACAAGCTCTCACATCACATTCTACAAACTCTCATCACATTCTACAAGCTCTCTCATCACATTCTACAAACTCTCTCATCACATTCTACAAGCTCTCATCACATTCTACAAACTCTCATCACATTCTACAAGCTCTCTCATCACATTCTACAAACTCTCTCATCACATTCTACAAGCTCTCATCACATTCTACAAACTCTCTCATCACATTCTACAAACTCTCTCATCACATTCTACAAGCTCTCTCATCACATTCTACAAGCTCTCTCATCACATTCTACAAACTCTCATCACATTCTACAAGCTCTCACATCACATTCTACAAGCTCTCTCATCACATTCTACAAACTCTCATCACATTCTACAAGCTCTCTCATCACATTCTACAAACTCTCATCACATTCTACAAGCTCTCTCATCACATTCTACAAGCTCTCTCATCACATTCTACAAGCTGTCATCACATTCTACAAACTCTCATCACATTCTACAAGCTCTCACATCACATTCTACAAGCTCTCTCATCACATTCTACAAACTCTCATCACATTCTACAAGCTCTCTCATCACATTCTACAAACTCTCATCACATTCTACAAGCTCTCTCATCACATTCTAGAAACTCTCATCACATTCTACAAACTCTCTCATCACATTCTACAAGCTCTCACATTACATTCTACAAACTCTCTCATCACATTCTACAAGCTCTCACATCACATTCTACAAGCTCTCACATCACATTCTACAAACTCTCATCACATTCTACAAGCTCTCTCATCACATTCTACAAACTCTCTCATCACATTCTACAAACTCTCATCACATTCTACAAACTCTCATCACATTCTACAAGCTCTCTCATCACATTCTACAAACTCTCTCATCACATTCTACAAGCTCTCATCACATTCTACAAACTCTCTCATCACATTCTACAAGCTCTCTCATCACATTCTACAAGCTCTCTCATCACATTCTACAAGCTCTCTCATCACATTCTACAAACTCTCATCACATTCTACAAGCTCTCACATCACATTCTACAAGCTCTCTCATCACATTCTACAAACTCTCATCACATTCTACAAGCTCTCTCATCACATTCTACAAGCTCTCTCATCACATTCTACAAGCTCTCATCACATTCTACAAACTCTCATCACATTCTACAAGCTCTCACATCACATTCTACAAGCTCTCTCATCACATTCTACAAACTCTCATCACATTCTACAAGCTCTCTCATCACATTCTACAAACTCTCATCACATTCTACAAGCTCTCTCATCACATTCTACCAGCTCTCTCATCACATTCTACAAGCTCTCATCACATTCTACAAGCTCTCTCATCACATTCTACAAACTCTCACATCACATTCTACAAGCTCTCACATCACATTCTACAAGCTCTCACATCACATTCTACAAACTCTCTCATCACATTCTACAAGCTCTCTCATCACATTCTACAAACTCTCTCATCACATTCTACAAACTCTCATCACATTCTACAAACTCTCACATCACATTCTACAAACTCTCATCACATTCTACAAGCTCTCTCATCACATTCTACAAGCTCTCATCATATTCTACAAACTCTCTCATCACATTCTACAAACTCTCATCACATTCTACAAACTCTCATCACATTCTACAAACTCTCTCATCACATTCTACAAACTCTCTCATCACATTCTACAAACTCTCATCACATTCTACAAGCTCTCATCACATTCTACAAGCTCTCATCACATTCTACAAACTCTCTCATCACATTCTACAAACTCTCATCACATTCTACAAGCTCACATCACATTCTACAAGCTCACATCACATTCTACAAGCTCACATCACATTCTACAAGCTCTCACATCACATTCTACAAGCTCTCACATCACATTCTACAAGCTCTCTCATCACATTCTACAAGCTCTCATCACATTCTACAAGCTCTCACATCACATTCTACAAGCTCTCACATCACATTCTACAAACTCTCTCATCACATTCTACAAACTCTCATCACATTCTACAAACTCTCTCATCACATTCTACAAACTCTCATCACATTCTACAAACTCTCACATCACATTCTACAAACTCTCATCACATTCTACAAGCTCTCTCATCACATTCTACAAGCTCTCATCATATTCTACAAACTCTCTCATCACATTCTACAAACTCTCATCACATTCTACAAACTCTCATCACATTCTACAAACTCTCTCATCACATTCTACAAACTCTCTCATCACATTCTACAAACTCTCATCACATTCTACAAGCTCTCTCATCACATTCTACAAGCTCTCATCACATTCTACAAGCTCTCTCATCACTTTCTACAAGCTCACATCACATTCTACAAGCTCTCTCATCACATTCTACAAGCTCACATCACATTCTACAAGCTCTCATCACATTCTACAAACTCTCATCACATTCTACGAACTCTCACATCACATTCTACAAACTCTCATCACATTCTACAAGCTCTCATCACATTCTACAAGCTCTCATCACATTCTACAAACTCTCATCACATTCTACAAACTCTCTCATCACATTCTACAAACTCTCATCATATTCTACAAGCTCTCTCATCACATTCTACAAACTCTCTCATCACATTCTACAAGCTCTCATCACATTCTACAAACTCTCTCATCACATTCTACAAGCTCTCACATCACATTCTACAAACTCTCTCATCACATTCTACAAACTCTCATCACATTCTACAAGCTCTCACATCACATTCTACAAGCTCTCTCATCACATTCTACAAGCTCTCACATCACATTCTACAAGCTCTCTCATCACATTCTACAAGCTCTCACATCACATTCTACAAACTCTCTCATCACATTCTACAAACTCTCATCACATTCTACAAACTCTCATCACATTCTACAAGCTCTCATCACATTCTACAAGCTCTCATCACATTCTACAAACTCTCACATCACATTCTACAAACTCTCTCATCACATTCTACAAACATTCACATCACATTCTACAAGCTCTCACATCACATTCTACAAACTCTCTCATCACATTCTACAAACATTCACATCACATTCTACAAGCTCTCACATCACATTCTACAAGCTCTCATCACATTCTACAAGCTCTCTCATCACATTCTACAAACTCTCTCATCACATTCTACAAACTCTCATCTCATTCTACAAGCTCTCTCATCACATTCTACAAACTCTCATCACATTCTACAAGCTCTCTCATCACATTCTACAAACTCTCATCACATTCTACAAGCTCTCATCACATTCTACAAGCTCTCTCATCACATTCTACAAGCTCTCACATCACATTCTACAAACTCTCATCACATTCTACAAGCTCTCATCACATTCTACAAGCTCTCACATCACATTCTACAAACTCTCTCATCACATTCTACAAACTCCCATCTCATTCTACAAGCTCTCTCATCACATTCTACAAACTCTCATCACATTCTACAAGCTCTCTCATCACATTCTACAAACTCTCATCACATTCTACAAACTCTCATCACATTCTACAAACTCTCATCACATTCTACAAACTATCTCATCACATTCTACAAACTCTCATCACATTCTACAAACTCTCATCACATTCTACAAACTCTCTCATCACATTCTACAAACTCTCATCTCATTCTACAAGCTCTCTCATCACATTCTACACACTCTCACATCACATTCTACAAGCTCTCTCATCACATTCTACAAGCTCACATCACATTCTACAAGCTCTCTCATCACATTCTACAAACTCTCATCACATTCTACAAACTCTCTCATCACATTCTACAAGCTCACATCACATTCTACAAGCTCTCATCACATTCTACAAACTCTCATCACATTCTACAAACTCTCTCATCACATTCTACAAACTCTCACATCACATTCTACAAGCTCTCTCATCACATTCTACAAGCTCACATCACATTCTACAAGCTCTCTCATCACATTCTACAAGCTCTCTCATCACATTCTACAAACTCTCATCACATTCTACAAACTCTCTCATCACATTCTACAAACTCTCTCATCACATTCTACAAGCTCTCTCATCACATTCTACAAGCTCTCTCATCACATTCTACAAACTCTCATCACATTCTACAAACTCTCTCAACACATTCTACAAACTCTCACATCACATTCTACAAACTCTCATCACATTCTACAAGCTCTCATCACATTCTACAAGCTCTCTCATCACATTCTACAAACTCTCATCACATTCTACAAACTCTCTCATCACATTCTACAAACTCTCACATCACATTCTACAAGCTATCTCATCACATTCTACAAGCTCTCACATCACATTCTACAAGCTCTCTCATCACATTCTACAAACTCTCATCACATTCTACAAACTCTCTCATCACATTTTACAAACTCTCTCATAGCATTCTACAAGCTCTCTCATCACATTCTACAAGCTCTCTCATCACATTCTACAAGCTCTCACATCACATTCTACAAACTCTCATCACATTCTACAAGCTCTCTCATCACATTCTATAAACTCTCATCACATTCTACAAGCTCTCATCACATTCTACAAACTCTCACATCACATTCTACAAGCTCTCTCATCACATTCTACAAGCTCTCTCATCACATTCTACAAGCTCTCACATCACATTCTACAAGCTCTCTCATCACATTCTACAAGCTCTCACATCACATTCTACAAGCTCTCATCACATTCTACAAACTCTCTCATCACATTCTACAAACTCTCATCACATTCTACAAACTCTCTCATCACATTCTACAAACTCTCATCACATTCTACGAACTCTCATCACATTCTACAAACTCTCTCATCACATTCTACAAACTCTCTCATCACATTCTACAAACTCTCATCACATTCTACAAGCTCTCTCATCACATTCTACAAGCTCTCATCACATTCTACAAACTCTCTCATCACATTCTACAAACTCTCATCACATTCTACAAACTCTCATCACATTCTACAAACTCTCTCAACACATTCTACAAACTCTCACATCACATTCCACAAGCTCTCTCATCACATTCTACAAACTCTCATCACATTCTACAAACTCTCTCATCACATTCTACAAACTCTCACATCACATTCTACAAGCTCTCTCATCACATTCTACAAGCTCTCTCATCACATTCTACAAACTCTCATCACATTCTACAAACTCTCTCATCACATTCTACAAACTCTCTCATCACATTCTACAAGCTCTCTCATCACATTCTACAAGCTCTCTCATCACATTCTACAAACTCTCATCACATTCTACAAACTCTCTCAACACATTCTACAAACTCTCACATCACATTCTACAAACTCTCATCACATTCTACAAGCTCTCATCACATTCTACAAGCTCTCTCATCACATTCTACAAACTCTCATCACATTCTACAAACTCTCTCATCACATTCTACAAACTCTCACATCACATTCTACAAGCTATCTCATCACATTCTACAAGCTCTCACATCACATTCTACAAGCTCTCTCATCACATTCTACAAACTCTCATCACATTCTACAAACTCTCTCATCACATTTTACAAACTCTCTCATAGCATTCTACAAGCTCTCTCATCACATTCTACAAGCTCTCTCATCACATTCTACAAGCTCTCACATCACATTCTACAAACTCTCATCACATTCTACAAGCTCTCTCATCACATTCTATAAACTCTCATCACATTCTACGAACTCTCACATGACATTCTACAAACTCTCATCACATTCTACAAGCTCTCATCACATTCTACAAGCTCTCATCACATTCTACAAACTCTCATCACATTCTACAAACTCTCTCATCACATTCTACAAGCTCTCTCATCACATTCTACAAACTCTCTCATCACATTCTACAAGCTCACATCACATTCTACAAGCTCACATCACATTCTACAAGCTCTCACATCACATTCTACAAGCTCTCACATCACATTCTACAAGCTCTCTCATCACATTCTACAAGCTCTCATCACATTCTACAAGCTCTCATCACATTCTACAAACTCTCATCACATTCTACGAACTCTCACATGACATTCTACAAACTCTCATCACATTCTACAAGCTCTCATCACATTCTACAAGCTCTCATCACATTCTACAAACTCTCATCACATTCTACAAACTCTCTCATCACATTCTACAAGCTCTCTCATCACATTCTACAAACTCTCTCATCACATTCTACAAGCTCACATCACATTCTACAAGCTCACATCACATTCTACAAGCTCTCACATCACATTCTACAAGCTCTCACATCACATTCTACAAGCTCTCTCATCACATTCTACAAGCTCTCATCACATTCTACAAGCTCTCACATCACATTCTACAAGCTCTCACATCACATTCTACAAACTCTCTCATCACATTCTACAAACTCTCATCACATTCTACAAACTCTCTCATCACATTCTACAAACTCTCATCACATTCTACAAACTCTCACATCACATTCTACAAACTCTCATCACATTCTACAAGCTCTCTCATCACATTCTACAAGCTCTCATCATATTCTACAAACTCTCTCATCACATTCTACAAACTCTCATCACATTCTACAAACTCTCTCATCACATTTTACAAACTCTCTCATAGCATTCTACAAGCTCTCTCATCACATTCTACAAGCTCTCTCATCACATTCTACAAGCTCTCACATCACATTCTACAAACTCTCATCACATTCTACAAGCTCTCTCATCACATTCTATAAACTCTCATCACATTCTACAAGCTCTCATCACATTCTACAAACTCTCACATCACATTCTACAAGCTCTCTCATCACATTCTACAAGCTCTCTCATCACATTCTACAAGCTCTCACATCACATTCTACAAGCTCTCTCATCACATTCTACAAGCTCTCACATCACATTCTACAAGCTCTCATCACATTCTACAAACTCTCTCATCACATTCTACAAACTCTCATCACATTCTACAAACTCTCTCATCACATTCTACAAACTCTCATCACATTCTACGAACTCTCATCACATTCTACAAACTCTCTCATCACATTCTACAAACTCTCTCATCACATTCTACAAACTCTCATCACATTCTACAAGCTCTCTCATCACATTCTACAAGCTCTCATCACATTCTACAAACTCTCTCATCACATTCTACAAACTCTCATCACATTCTACAAACTCTCATCACATTCTACAAACTCTCTCAACACATTCTACAAACTCTCACATCACATTCCACAAGCTCTCTCATCACATTCTACAAACTCTCATCACATTCTACAAACTCTCTCATCACATTCTACAAACTCTCACATCACATTCTACAAGCTCTCTCATCACATTCTACAAGCTCTCTCATCACATTCTACAAACTCTCATCACATTCTACAAACTCTCTCATCACATTCTACAAACTCTCTCATCACATTCTACAAGCTCTCTCATCACATTCTACAAGCTCTCTCATCACATTCTACAAACTCTCATCACATTCTACAAACTCTCTCAACACATTCTACAAACTCTCACATCACATTCTACAAACTCTCATCACATTCTACAAGCTCTCATCACATTCTACAAGCTCTCTCATCACATTCTACAAACTCTCATCACATTCTACAAACTCTCTCATCACATTCTACAAACTCTCACATCACATTCTACAAGCTATCTCATCACATTCTACAAGCTCTCACATCACATTCTACAAGCTCTCTCATCACATTCTACAAACTCTCATCACATTCTACAAACTCTCTCATCACATTTTACAAACTCTCTCATAGCATTCTACAAGCTCTCTCATCACATTCTACAAGCTCTCTCATCACATTCTACAAGCTCTCACATCACATTCTACAAACTCTCATCACATTCTACAAGCTCTCTCATCACATTCTATAAACTCTCATCACATTCTACGAACTCTCACATGACATTCTACAAACTCTCATCACATTCTACAAGCTCTCATCACATTCTACAAGCTCTCATCACATTCTACAAACTCTCATCACATTCTACAAACTCTCTCATCACATTCTACAAGCTCTCTCATCACATTCTACAAACTCTCTCATCACATTCTACAAGCTCACATCACATTCTACAAGCTCACATCACATTCTACAAGCTCTCACATCACATTCTACAAGCTCTCACATCACATTCTACAAGCTCTCTCATCACATTCTACAAGCTCTCATCACATTCTACAAGCTCTCATCACATTCTACAAACTCTCATCACATTCTACGAACTCTCACATGACATTCTACAAACTCTCATCACATTCTACAAGCTCTCATCACATTCTACAAGCTCTCATCACATTCTACAAACTCTCATCACATTCTACAAACTCTCTCATCACATTCTACAAGCTCTCTCATCACATTCTACAAACTCTCTCATCACATTCTACAAGCTCACATCACATTCTACAAGCTCACATCACATTCTACAAGCTCTCACATCACATTCTACAAGCTCTCACATCACATTCTACAAGCTCTCTCATCACATTCTACAAGCTCTCATCACATTCTACAAGCTCTCACATCACATTCTACAAGCTCTCACATCACATTCTACAAACTCTCTCATCACATTCTACAAACTCTCATCACATTCTACAAACTCTCTCATCACATTCTACAAACTCTCATCACATTCTACAAACTCTCACATCACATTCTAGAAACTCTCATCACATTCTACAAGCTCTCTCATCACATTCTACAAGCTCTCATCATATTCTACAAACTCTCTCATCACATTCTACAAACTCTCATCACATTCTACAAACTCTCATCACATTCTACAAACTCTCTCATCACATTCTACAAGCTCTCTCATCACATTCTACAAACTCTCATCACATTCTACAAGCTCTCTCATCACATTCTACAAGCTCTCATCACATTCTACAGGCTCTCTCATCACATTCTACAAGCTCACATCACATTCTACAAGCTCTCTCATCACATTCTACAAGCTCACATCACATTCTACAAGCTCTCATCACATTCTACAAACTCTCATCACATTCTACGAACTCTCACATCACATTCTACAAGCTCTCTCATCACATTCTACAAGCTCTCATCACATTCTACAAGCTCTCATCACATTCTACAAACTCTCATCACATTCTACAAACTCTCTCATCACATTCTACAAACTCTCATCATATTCTACAAGCTCTCTCATCACATTCTACAAACTCTCTCATCACATTCTACAAGCTCTCATCACATTCTACAAACTCTCTCATCACATTCTACAAGCTCTCACATCACATTCTACAAACTCTCTCATCACATTCTACAAACTCTCATCACATTCTACAAGCTCTCACATCACATTCTACAAGCTCTCTCATCACATTCTACAAGCTCTCACATCACATTCTACAAGCTCTCTCATCACATTCTACAAGCTCTCACATCACATTCTACAAACTCTCTCATCACATTCTACAAACTCTCATCACATTCTACAAACTCTCATCACATTCTACAAGCTCTCATCACATTCTACAAGCTCTCATCACATTCTACAAACTCTCACATCACATTCTACAAACTCTCTCATCACATTCTACAAACATTCACATCACATTCTACAAGCTCTCACATCACATTCTACAAACTCTCTCATCACATTCTACAAACATTCACATCACATTCTACAAGCTCTCACATCACATTCTACAAGCTCTCATCACATTCTACAAGCTCTCTCATCACATTCTACAAACTCTCTCATCACATTCTACAAACTCTCATCTCATTCTACAAGCTCTCTCATCACATTCTACAAACTCTCATCACATTCTACAAGCTCTCTCATCACATTCTACAAACTCTCATCACATTCTACAAGCTCTCATCACATTCTACAAGCTCTCTCATCACATTCTACAAGCTCTCACATCACATTCTACAAACTCTCATCACATTCTACAAGCTCTCATCACATTCTACAAGCTCTCACATCACATTCTACAAACTCTCTCATCACATTCTACAAACTCCCATCTCATTCTACAAGCTCTCTCATCACATTCTACAAACTCTCATCACATTCTACAAGCTCTCTCATCACATTCTACAAACTCTCATCACATTCTACAAACTCTCATCACATTCTACAAACTCTCTCATCACATTCTACAAACTCTCATCACATTCTACAAACTCTCATCACATTCTACAAACTCTCTCATCACATTCTACAAACTCTCATCTCATTCTACAAGCTCTCTCATCACATTCTACACACTCTCACATCACATTCTACAAGCTCTCTCATCACATTCTACAAGCTCACATCACATTCTACAAGCTCTCTCATCACATTCTACAAACTCTCACATCACATTCTACAAGCTCTCTCATCACATTCTACAAACTCTCATCACATTCTACAAACTCTCTCATCACATTCTACAAACTCTCATCACATTCTACAAACTCTCTCATCACATTCTACAAACTCTCATCACATTCTACGAACTCTCATCACATTCTACAAACTCTCTCATCACATTCTACAAACTCTCTCATCACATTCTACAAACTCTCATCACATTCTACAAGCTCTCTCATCACATTCTACAAGCTCTCATCACATTCTACAAACTCTCTCATCACATTCTACAAACTCTCATCACATTCTACAAACTCTCATCACATTCTACAAACTCTCTCAACACATTCTACAAACTCTCACATCACATTCTACAAGCTCTCACATCACATTCTACAAACTCTCATCACATTCTACAAGCTCTCATCACATTCTACAAGCTCTCACATCACATTCTACAAGCTCTCTCATCACATTCTACAAGCTCTCTCATCACATTCTACAAACTCTCATCACATTCTACAAACTCTCTCAACACATTCTACAAACTCTCACATCACATTCTACAAACTCTCATCACATTCTACAAGCTCTCATCACATTCTACAAGCTCTCTCATCACATTCTACAAACTCTCATCACATTCTACAAACTCTCTCATCACATTCTACAAACTCTCACATCACATTCTACAAGCTATCTCATCACATTCTACAAGCTCTCACATCACATTCTACAAGCTCTCTCATCACATTCTACAAACTCTCATCACATTCTACAAACTCTCTCATCACATTCTACAAGCTCTCTCATCACATTCTACAAGCTCTCACATCACATTCTACAAGCTCTCTCATCACATTCTACAAGCTCTCTCATCACATTCTACAAACTCTCATCACATTCTACAAACTCTCTCATCACATTCTACAAACTCTCTCATCACATTCTACAAGCTCTCTCATCACATTCTACAAGCTCTCACATCACATTCTACAAGCTCTCACATCACATTCTACAAGCTCTCTCATCACATTCTACAAGCTCTCTCATCACATTCTACAAGCTCTCTCATCACATTCTACAAGCTCTCTCATCACATTCTACAAGCTCTCTCATAGCATTCTACAAGCTCTCTCATCACATTCTACAAGCTCTCTCATCACATTCTACAAGCTCTCTCATAGCATTCTACAAGCTCTCTCATCACATTCTACAAGCTCTCTCATCACATTCTACAAGCTCTCACATCACATTCTACAAACTCTCATCACATTCTACAAGCTCTCTCATCACATTCTATAAACTCTCATCACATTCTACAAGCTCTCATCACATTCTACAAACTCTCACATCACATTCTACAAGCTCTCTCATCACATTCTACAAGCTCTCTCATCACATTCTACAAGCTCTCACATCACATTCTACAAGCTCTCTCATCACATTCTACAAGCTCTCACATCACATTCTACAAGCTCTCTCATCACATTCTACAAGCTCTCTCATCACATTCTACAAGCTCTCACATCACATTCTACAAGCTCTCTCATCACATTCTACAAGCTCTCACATCACATTCTACAAGCTCTCTCATCACATTCTACAAGCTCTCTCATCACATTCTACAAACTCTCTCATCACATTCACCAAACTCTCATCACATTCTACAAGCTCTCATCACATTCTACAAGCTCTCATCACATTCTACAAGCTCTCATCACATTCTACAAGCTCTCTCATCACATTCTACAAACTCTCTCATCACATTCTACAAGCTCACATCACATTCTACAAGCTCACATCACATTCTACAAGCTCTCACATCACATTCTACAAGCTCTCACATCACATTCTACAAGCTCTCTCATCACATTCTACAAGCTCTCATCACATTCTACAAGCTCTCACATCACATTCTACAAGCTCTCACATCACATTCTACAAACTCTCTCATCACATTCTACAAACTCTCATCACATTCTACAAACTCTCTCATCACATTCTACAAACTCTCATCACATTCTACAAACTCTCACATCACATTCTACAAACTCTCATCACATTCTACAAGCTCTCTCATCACATTCTACAAGCTCTCATCATATTCTACAAACTCTCTCATCACATTCTACAAACTCTCTCATCACATTCTACAAACTCTCATCACATTCTACAAACTCTCTCTTCACATTCTACAAACTCTCTCATCACATTCTACAAACTCTCATCACATTCTACAAGCTCTCTCATCACATTCTACAAGCTCTCATCACATTCTACAAGCTCTCTCATCACATTCTACAAGCTCACATCACATTCTACAAGCTCTCATCACATTCTACGAACTCTCACATCACATTCTACAAACTCTCATCACATTCTACGAACTCTCACATCACATTCTACAAGCTCTCATCACATTCTACAAACTCTCATCACATTCTACAAGCTCTCTCATCACATTCTACAAGCTCACATCACATTCTACAAGCTCTCTCATCACATTCTACAAGCTCACATCACATTCTACAAGCTCTCTCATCACATTCTACAAGCTCACATCACATTCTACAAACTCTCTCATCACATTCTACAAACTCTCTCATCACATTCTACAAACTCTCTCATCACATTCTACAAGCTCTCTCATCACATTCTACAAGCTCACATCACATTCTACAAGCTCTCATCACATTCTACAAACTCTCTCATCACATTCTACAAACTCTCTCATCACATTCTACAAACTCTCTCATCACATTCTACAAGCTCTCTCATCACATTCTACAAGCTCACATCACATTCTACAAACTCTCATCACATTCTACAAACTCTCTCATCACATTCTACAAACTCTCATCATATTCTACAAGCTCTCTCATCACATTCTACAAACTCTCTCATCACATTCTACAAGCTCTCATCACATTCTACAAACTCTCTCATCACATTCTACAAACTCTCTCATCACATTCTACAAGCTCTCTCATCACATTCTACAAGCTCTCTCATCACATTCTACAATCTCTCACATCACATTCTACAAACTCTCATCACATTCTACAAGCTCTCACATCACATTCTACAAGCTCTCTCATCACATTCTACAAGCTCTCACATCACATTCTACAAGCTCTCTCATCACATTCTACAAGCTCTCACATCACATTCTACAAACTCTCTCATCACATTCTACAAACTCTCATCACATTCTACAAACTCTCATCACATTCTACAAGCTCTCATCACATTCTACAAGCTCTCATCACATTCTACAAACTCTCACATCACATTCTACAAGCTCTCACATCACATTCTACAAACATTCACATCACATTCTACAAGCTCTCACATCACATTCTACAAACTCTCTCATCACATTCTACAAACATTCACATCACATTCTACAAGCTCTCACATCACATTCTACAAACTCTCTCATCACATTCTACAAACATTCACATCACATTCTACAAGCTCTCACATCACATTCTACAAGCTCTCATCACATTCTACAAGCTCTCTCATCACATTCTACAAACTCTCTCATCACATTCTACAAACTCTCATCTCATTCTACAAGCTCTCTCATCACATTCTACAAACTCTCATCACATTCTACAAGCTCTCTCATCACATTCTACAAACTCTCATCACATTCTACAAGCTCTCATCACATTCTACAAGCTCTCTCATCACATTCTACAAGCTCTCACATCACATTCTACAAACTCTCATCACATTCTACAAGCTCTCATCACATTCTACAAGCTCTCACATCACATTCTACAAACTCTCTCATCACATTCTACAAACTCCCATCTCATTCTACAAGCTCTCTCATCACATTCTACAAACTCTCATCACATTCTACAAGCTCTCTCATCACATTCTACAAACTCTCATCACATTCTACAAACTCTCATCACATTCTACAAACTCTCATCACATTCTACAAACTCTCTCATCACATTCTACAAACTCTCATCACATTCTACAAACTCTCATCACATTCTACAAACTCTCTCATCACATTCTACAAACTCTCATCTCATTCTACAAGCTCTCTCATCACATTCTACACACTCTCATCACATTCTACAAACTCTCATCACATTCTACAAGCTCTCACATCACATTCTACAAACTCTCTCATCACATTCTACAAACTCTCATCTCATTCTACAAGCTCTCTCATCACATTCTACAAACTCTCTCATCACATTCTACAAGCTCTCCTATTTTGCAACATATCTACCTTCATAAAATATGGGACTGATTAATACAGACTGAAGGTCATCTGTGTGAAACGTGGATCAGGTACAGGTGACTTTATTTGTACCTGTATGTAAATCTGGTTGCAGGGAGAGTCACAAAGTTAGTAATGCATGGACAAAACATAAAACAGGAAGTGCAAATGCTCGGTACACGGGCAGAAGTGCATAAATGTGTAGGTTCCAATCGAACTCATGATGGACGAGTTGATCTGTAAGAGGGTCTGCTGTGGCTCAGTGGTAGAGTCGGTCGTTTCTTAACCGAAGGTCGAGGGCGTATGAGTGTGTATGAATGGATGAGTTAATACTGATGGACTCTTTACACAGCAGCCTCTACCATCAGCGTGCAAATGTGTGTGAATGGATGAGTTAATACTGATGGACTCTTTACACAGCAGCCTCTACCATCAGCGTGTGAATGTGTGTGAATGGATGAGTTAATACTGATGGACTCTTTACACAGCGGCCTCTACCATCAGTGTATGAATGGATGAGTTAATACTGATGGACTCTTTACACAGCGGCCTCTACCATCAGCGTGCGAAAGTGTGTGAATGGATGAGTTAATACTGATGGACTCTTTACTCAGCGGCCTCTACCATCAGTGTGTGAATGTGTGTGAATGGATGACTTAATACTGATGGACTCTTTACACAGCAGCCTCTACCATCAGTGTGTGAATGTGTGTGAATGGATGAGTTAATACTGATGGACTCTTTACACAGCGGCCTCCACCATCAGTGTATGAATGGATGAGTTAATACTGATGGACTCTTTACACAGCGGCCTCTACCATCAGCGTGCGAAAGTGTGTGAATGGATGAGTTAATACTGATGGACTCTTTACTCAGCAGCCTCTACCATCAGCGTGTGAATGTGTGTGAATGGATGAGTTAATACTGATGGACTCTTTACACAGCAGCCTCTACCATCAGCGTGTGAATGTGTGTGAATGGATGAGTTAATACTGATGGACTCTTTACACAGCAGCCTCTACCATCAGCGTGTGAATGTGTGTGAATGGATGAGTTAATACTGATGGACTCTTTACTCAGCAGCCTCTACCATCAGTGTGTGAATGGATGAGTTAATACTGATGGACTCTTTACACAGCAGCCTCTACCATCAGTGTGTGAATGTGTGTGAATGGATGAGTTAATACTGATGGACTCTTTACACAGCAGCCTCTACCATCAGCGTGTGAATGTGTGTGAATGGATGAGTTAATACTGATGGACTCTTTACTCAGCAGCCTCTACCATCAGTGTATGAATGGATGAGTTAATACTGATGGACTCTTTACACAGCGGCCTCTACCATCAGCGTGCGAGTGTGTGTTAATGGATGAGTCAATACTGATGGACTCTTCACACAGCGGCCTCTACCATCAGTGTGTGAATGTGTGTGAATGGATGAGTTAATACTGATGGACTCTTTACACAGCAGCCTCTACCATCAGTGTGTGAATGTGTGTGAATGGATGAGTTAATACTGATGGACTCTTTACACAGCGGCCTCTACCATCAGTGTATGAATGGATGAGTTAATACTGATGGACTCTTTACACAGCGGCCTCTACCATCAGCGTGCGAATGTGTGTGAGTGGATGAGTCAATACTGATGGACTCTTCACACAGCGGCCTCTACCATCAGTGTGTGAATGTGTGTGAATGGATGAGTTAATACTGATTGACTCTTTACACAGCGGCCTCTACCATCAGTGTGTGAATGTGTGTGAATGGATGAGTTTATACTGATGGACTCTTTACACAGCGGCCTCTACCATCAGCGTGCGAAAGTGTGTGAATGGATGAGTTTATACTGATGGACTCTTTACACAGCGGCCTCTACCATCAGTGTATGAATGGATGAGTTAATACTGATGGACTCTTTACACAGCGGCCTCTACCATCAGCGTGTGAATGGATGAGTTAATACTGATGGACTCTTTACTCAGCGGCCTCTACCATCAGTGTGTGAATGGATGAGTTAATACTGATGGTCTCTTTACTCAGCAGCCACTACCATCAGTGTGTGAATGTGGAGGTGTGACCTGCGGTGTAAAAGAGCTTTGAGTCTGTAGGGACTTGGGTTGGGAAACGGAGGGTCGCTGGTTCAAGTGTTGGTGCAGAGCAAGTCTGATAATTGGTCTAGTAGTCTGAGAGGTGCCAGTACACTTCCTGAGCACTGCCGATGTACACAACCCCCCCCCCCCCCCCCCACTCTGACATCTCTCCATCAGTACATGACCACAGTATCCTGTTTGTGCATGTGTGTGTGTGTGGGTGTGTTTCAGTAGAGCATAAAAATGTTATTTCCCCTCGCAGGATTAATAAAGTATATCTTCTTCTAAAAGTTACAGAGTCTAAACAATTAAAATACAAAATAAATAAATTAACCATTTAGAAGCATGACGTCAGCTTCCCCAGTCTGCTGTCTCGCTGACTTGTTCTGCTCTATAAAGGCTGCAGGGACAAAGCTGCTCCTTACACGCTTTGTAGTGTTATGGTCCAGACCACATGAACCGACACCAGAGTGCTCAGAGACAAGACCAAGACCAAGACATTTAGGGATCGAGACTATGTCAAGACCACGACCAAGGCAGGACCAGACCACGTCAAGACCAAGTCCAAGGCAGGGCGAGACCGAGACAAGACCAAGACCAAGACCAAGACCAAGACCAAGACCAAGACCATGACCAAGGCAGGGCGAGACCGAGACAAGACCAAGACCAAGACCAAGACCAAGACCAAGACTAAGACCAAGACCAAGACCAAGACCAAGACAAAGACAAAGACAAAGACAAAGACAAAGACCAAGACCAAGACAAAGACCAAGGCAGGGCGAGACCGAGACAAGACCAAGACCATGACCAAGGCAGGGCGAGACCGAGACAAGACCAAGACCAAGACCAAGACCAAGACCAAGACCAAGACCAAGGCAGAGCGAGACCGGGACAAGACCAAGACCATGACCAAGGCAGGGCGAGACCGAGACAAGACCAGGACCAAGGCAGGGCGAGACCGAGACAAGACCAAGACCATGACCAAGGCAGGACCAGACCACGACAAGACCAAGCCCAAGGCAGGGAAAGCCCGAGACAAGACCAAGATCATGACCAAGGCAGGACCAGACCACGACAAGACCAAGCCCAAGGCAGGGCGAGACCGAGACAAGACCAAGACCATGACCGAGGCAGGGCGAGACCGAGACAAGACCAAGACCATGACCAAGGCAGGGCGAGACCGAGACAAGACCAAGACCAAGACCAAGACAAAGACCAAGGCAGGGCGAGACCAAGACCAAGACCAAGACCAAGACCAAGGCAGGGCGAGACCGAGACAAGACCAAGACCATGACCAAGGCAGGGCGAGACCGAGACAAGACCAAGACCAAGACCAAGACAAAGACCAAGGCAGGGCGAGACCGAGACAAGACCAAGACCATGACCAAGGCAGGGCGAGACCGAGACAAGACCAAGACCAAGACCAAGACCAAGACCAAGACCAAGACCAAGGCAGGGCGAGACCGAGACAAGACCAAGACCAATGCAGGGCGAGACCAAGACCGAGACCATAAATATCACTGACAAATCCTCATCTTGAGTGCAGGGGGCGTGTCCGTCACTTAGAAGAGGCGTTTTCCTTCTAATCTCAGTGATGACGTGGAGAAATAGCAGATCAGTGGTGGTCTAGACCGGTCTTTTTTTGAAATGCTGAGTCCGCCCAGTCTGAGACCGAGACCTTCAAAAAGTGGTCCTGAGACCAAGACTGATTTGGAGTACTACAACACTAGTGCTTTGTTCTGCACTTTGTGTTTCAGGATCCCTGTTACTCTCAGAAATACTACAAACGCTGTCTCGTATTCTGTGATGTGACGTCTCCACACATGAAGTCGTTTTCTGACTTTAGTTTGAATCATCCGTTTTCACGTCTAACAGGAAGTTCACCTCTTTTTCTTGACATATACCAAAGCTCAAGTCTGCTTATCACTCTTAGATATCACAAATTAAAATGTGATTTATTATTCAGGCTCTCAGACTTTACCCCTGCAGTATTTGTTCTAAAGCAGAGTTTGTTCTCAGATTCTCTCTAATACAGTTTCTATCTCCTGATAGTTTTTGTGGGTGGAAACTTGTCTCACAGTGAATATCTTCCACCATCACACATCCACACCAAACCCTGCTACTTCCTTCTTCAAAGTGTCAGATCTTATCCAAGCAGCATCCTCCGGTGTTGACGAATGAAGCTGATGCAAAACAACAACCTGCAGTTCCTGGAGTGTCCACTAGAGGCTGGCTGCAGAAGCACATGAAGTCACATACACACCCATTCTAAAAAAGCCTGTTTACATTTTTGAGTCTTTAAAGTGATTACAGTTGGATAGAATCTTGATCAGATGATTTTTAGACGTTGAGATGTGTTGAGGTTTTTATTTTTTCTTCTGAAAGTTATGAATGTTGATGGTTGTTCCTGATGTGCTCTGTGTTTCAGCGGGTCATGTTCAGGATCTCTGGGATGTGACGTACTCTCCTGAGTGGATCTGTGCCCCTAAAGGATCGACTGTGGAGATAAGCTGCACCTTCACATACCCAGAGGGAATAAACAAGGAAGTTAACACACTTCAGGAAACATTTTGGTCTACTGAACGTCATAAATATGAAGTAGATGTTAAAGAAGACTCCAAGTATTCAGGCCGTGTGCAGAATACCTGTGTGGGGAACAACTGTACTCTGAGAATCACAGACGTGAGACAGACAGACATGACTGTATACAAGTTCATATTGAAAACAAACATCAGCAGATATTTAAGTAGATCTTGGGTCTTCCTGACTGTCAGAGGTAATATTTCACACTTTATTCTCTGAACTCACAGTTTCTAATATGCTGTATATTAATGTATTTACTACATGTTTGTGTGCTGATATTTCTACACAGGTTCAGATCTCCAGATGAAGGTGAGCAGACATGAGGCTGTACTCATCTTTACATGTTTCATCAGATGTCCTGGTGGAACCTCCTTCATCTGGTTCAAGAATGGAGAGGAAATCAAAGATGAAACATCATCTCGTTATTCACCAGAGCAGGTTCTTCAGACAGACAGTTATTCCTGTGCTGCACGAGGACATGAGAAGTTCCCGTCTCCTCCAGTGTGTGAGTTTATTTACAGTCTTCACTGATTCACACCATCACACGGAGCCTTTAAAGGTCCAATCAGTGAGATGTGTAGAGAGGTAAATGATAAAGGTATCTTACTATCTGATCATTAAGAAAACATGCTATGTTGAAGTGCTGGCTTCTCTGACAACAATGCAGCAGCCAGTATGTCCTCCTTCTAACTTTAGATTCTGCTCCTGAATGCTCTGGATTTGTTTGGACCAGAGAAGGTAGGCACTTTTAAGGCCCCCCCACACGGCCGTTTTGGACGCCTCTCGGTTTGCCAGATATGAGAGCAGTTATCAGGTCAAACCAACAGGTGCTGCAGCGATGGAAGTGTAACACCGGGAAGGTTGCGGTCGTAACCGGGAGATAAAAATCGAACTATAAATGAATTGAAGTTATTTGTTCTTTTAAAAAGAGGCGTTTTCCTTCTAATCTCAGTGATGACGTGGAGAAATAGCAGATCAGTGGTGGTCTTGACCGGTCTTTATTTGAAATTTGGAGTTCGGCCAAACTGAGACCGAGACCTTCAAAAAGTGGAAGCAGACATCTGATTGGCTACAGACATTTCCTTGCTGAAAAAAATGCATTTGTGAATCTAACCACGGCAGGGGAGTCTCAAAAGTCCCACACTCAAACTCAGTGATGTTCACAAATGACAAACAGTTTGTAAATGCAGACTGAACAGTTTGGATATAAATGTAAAAGGATAGAAATGTGTTTTTAAAATATATATGTATATTATATATTTGTGGATTTCTATTACATATATAAAACTATAAATATTTGTGTGTGAATCAGAAATACATTTGAGAATCCTTCTGTGTGCATTTATGATTATTGAGAATGATGTAACTCCATAAAGCTCAAGTCTGCTTATCACTCTTAGGTACCACAAATTAAAATGTGTTTTATTATTCATGCATGCTCTCAGACTTGTGGTGGTGGCTCTATCCTCTTCCTTCTGAAGTCGATCACCATCTCCCTGGTCTTATCCACGTTCAGAATCAGGTGATTTCTTCCTGTCCACTCCACAAAGTTATCCACCAGCTCTCTGTACTGCCCCTCTTGCCCATCCTTTATACACCCCACCACCGCAGAGTCATCAGAAAACTTCTGCAAGTGGCATGACCTGGAGTTGTACTGAAAGTCAGAGGTGTACAAGGTGAAAAGGAAAGGAGACAGCACAGTACCCTGTGGAGCTCCTGTACTACTCTCCACCATTCCAGATTGAACACTGCCAAGTCGGACAAACTGTGGTCTGTCTGTCAGGTAGTCAGTAATCCAGGAGGTGATGGACGAGTCCACACCCATCAACTGCAGCTTCTCTTCCAGCAGTTGTGGCTGGATGGTGTTGAATGCACTGGAGAAATCAAAAAAGGTGATTCTCACAGTGCAGCCGTTTCCCTCCAGATGTGAGTGAGCACGCTGCAGCAGGTAGATGATGGCATCGTCCACTCCCAGGTGTGGCTGGTAGGCAAATGTTCAAGGGATGGTTTCACCTGTGGCCTGAGGTGGGTCAAGACGAGCCTCTCCAACACTTTCATCACGAGATGTGAGAGCCACTGGTCAATAGGCCTTCAGATCAGATGGTGTCGTCTTCTTTGGGACCGGGACCAATCAGGACATTTCCCACAGCACCGGTATCCTCTCCTGGCTCAGAAAATACAGAGAAAATACAAAGGGAGGCTGTAAGGTGTGAAGGACAGGGGTGTTGTTTGAGGTGGGAGAGGCAGATGAAGGCTGTGAACTAAACCTGTTGAAGAACAGGTTTAGCTCATTGGCCCTCTCCAGGCTGCTGGAATGTTGTCTTTCTCTCCCTTTAAAACCAGTGATTTCCCTCATTCCAGTCCACACATCCCTCACGTTGTTCTGATGGAGTTTGGCCTCCAGCTTTCTCCTGTATGAGTCCTTGCACTCCCTCAGCTTTTCCCTCAGATCGTGCTGTATCCTTTTCAGCTCCTCCCTGTTTCCAGACCTGAAGGTTTGTTTCTTTTTGTTGAGAAGGGCTTTCAGGTCACTGGTGATCCAGGGTTTGTTGTTAGGAAAACAGCGTACAGTCCGGGCCGGTAAAGCAGTGTTTTCACAGAATTTAATGTATTCTGTGATGCAGTCAGTCATGCTGTTAATGTCCTCTCCATGTGGCTCGCAGAGTACATCCCAGTCTGTGGACTCAAAGCAGTCCTGCAGTGCCTCATTGCTCTCCTGTGTCCACCTCCTAACTGTCCTTGTGGTCACAGGCTGCCTTTGGACCAGGGGGATATACTCTGGTGTCAGTAGGACCAGGTTGTGGTCTGATCTGCCCAGGGGGGGGAAGGGCAGTGGGACTGTATGCTTCCTTAACATTAGCATACAGAAGGTCCAGTGTTTTATTTTCTCTAGTTGGACAGTTAACATATTGATGAAAAGTGGGTAGTGTTTTGTCCATTTTCACATTATTAAAGTCCCCGGTATTGGCTACAAAAGAACTTGGATGCTTAGTTGAGGCTGTGAAACAGTAGAGTGAAGTGCATCACTCGCAGACTCGGCATCAGCTGACGGTGGGATGTAAACAGCTATAACAATGGCGTACGTGAATTCCCTGGGCAGGTAATAAATGTGGGACTGATTAATACAGACTGAAGGTCATCTGTGTGAAACGTGGATCAGGTACAGGTGACTTTATTTGTACCTGTATGTAAATCTGGTTGCAGGGAGAGTCACAAAGTTAATAATGCATGGACAAAACATAAAACAGGAAGTGCAAATGCTCGGTACACGGGTAGAAGTGCATAAATGTGTAGGTTCCAATCGAACTCATGATGGACGAGTTGATCTGTAAGAGGGTCTGCTGTGGCTCAGTGGTAGAGTCGGTCGTTTCTTAACCGAAGGTCAAGGGCCTATGAGTGTGTATGAATGGATGAGTTAATACTGATGGACTCTTTACGCAGCGGCCTCTACCATCAGTGTATGAATGGCTGAGTTAATACTGATGGACTCTTTACGCAGCGGCCTCTACCATCAGTGTATGAATGGATGAGTTAATACTGATGGACTCTTCACACAGCGGCCTCTACCATCAGCGTGCGAATGTGTGTGAATGGAAGAGTCAATACTGATGGACTCTTTACTCAGCGGCCTCTACCATCAGCGTGCGAATGTGTGTGAATGGATGAGTTAATACTGATGGACTCTTTACTCAGCGGCCTCTACCATCAGCGTGCGAATGTGTGTGAATGGATGAGTCAATACTGATGGACTCTTCACACAGCGGCCTCTACCATCAGCGTGCGAATGTGTGTGAATGGAAGAGTCAATACTGATGGACTCTTCACTCAGCGGCCTCTACCATCAGCGTGCGAATGTGTGTGAATGGATGAGTTAATACTGATGGACTCTTTACTCAGCGGCCTCTACCATCAGTGTGTGAATGGATGAGTTAATACTGATGGACTCTTTATGCAGCAGCCTCTACCATCAGTGTGTGAATGTGTGTGTGAATGGATGAGTTAATACTGATGGACTCTTTACTCAGCGGCCTCTACCATCAGTGTGTGAATGGATGAGTTAAAACTGATGGACTCTTTATGCAGCAGCCTCTACCATCAGTGTGTGAATGTGTGTGAATGGATGAGTTAATACTGATGGACTCTTTACTCAGCAGCCTCTACCATCAGTGTGTGAATGTGTATGAATGGATGAGTTAATACTGATGGACTCTTTACTCAGCAGCCACTACCATCAGTGTGTGAATGTGGAGGTGTGACCTGCGGTGTAAAAGAGCTTTGAGTCTGTAGGGACTTGGGTTGGGAAACGGAGGGTCGCTGGTTCAAGTGTTGGTGCAGAGCAAGTCTGATAATTGGTCTAGTAGTCTGAGAGGTGCCAGTACACTTCCTGAGCACTGCCGATGTGCCTCAACCTCCCCCCCCCCCCCCCCACTCTGACATCTCTCCATCAGTACATGACCACAGTATCCTGTTTGTGCATGTGTGTGTGTGTGGGTGTGTTTCAGTAGAGCATAAAAATGTAATTTCCCCTCGCAGGATTAATAAAGTATATCTTCTTCTAAAAGTTACAGAGTCTAAACAATTAAAATACAAAATAAATAAATTAACCATTTAGAAGCATGACGTCAGCTTCCCCAGTCTGCTGTCTCGCTGACTTGTTCTGCTCTATAAAGGCTGCAGGGACAAAGCTGCTCCTTACACGCTTTGTAGTGTTATGGTCCAGACCACATGAACCGACACCAGAGTGCTCAGAGACAAGACCAAGACCAAGACATTTAGGGATCGAGACTATGTCAAGACAACGACCAAGGCAGGACCAGACCACGACAAGACCAAGCCCAAGGCAGGGCGAGACCGAGACAAGACCAAGACCAAGACCAAGACCAAGACCAAGACCAAGACCAAGGCAGGGCGAGACCGAGACAAGACCAAGGCAGGGCGAGACCGAGACAAGACCAAGACCATGACCAAGGCAGGGCGAGACCGAGACAAGACCAAGACCAAGACCAAGACCAAGACCAAGGCAGGGCGAGACCGAGACAAGACCAAGACCATGACCAAGGCAGGGCGAGACCGAGACAAGACCAAGACCAAGACCAAGACCAAGACCAAGACCAAGACCAAGACCAAGACAGGGCGAGACCGAGACAAGACCAAGACCATGACCAAGACCAAGGCAGGGAGAGACCGAGACAAGACCAAGACCAATGCAGGGCGAGACCGAGACAAGACCAAGACCAATGCAGGGCGAGACCAAGACCGAGACCATAAATATCACTGACAAATCCTCATCTTGAGTGCAGGGGGCGTGTCCGTCACTTAGAAGAGGCGTTTTCCTTCTAATCTCAGTGATGACGTGGAGAAATAGCAGATCAGTGGTGGTCTAGACCGGTCTTTTTTTGAAATGCTGAGTCCGCCCAGTCTGAGACCGAGACCTTCAAAAAGTGGTCCTGAGACCAAGACTGATTTGGAGTACTACAACACTAGTGCTTTGTTCTGCACTTTGTGTTTCAGGATCCCTGTTACTCTCAGAAATACTACAAACACTGTCTCGTATTCTGTGATGTGACGTCTCCACACATGAAGTCGTTTTCTGACTTTAGTTTGAATCATCCGTTTTCACGTCTAACAGGAAGTTCACCTCTTTTTCTTGACATATACCAAAGCTCAAGTCTGCTTATCACTCTTAGATATCACAAATTAAAATGTGATTTATTATTCAGGCTCTCAGACTTTACCCCTGCAGTATTTGTTCTAAAGCAGAGTTTGTTCTCAGGTTCTCTCTAATACAGTTTCTATCTCCTTATAGTTTTTGTGGGTGGAAACTTGTCTCACAGTGAATATCTTCCACCATCACACATCCACACCAAACCCTGCTACTTCCTTCTTCAAAGTGTCAGATCTTATCCAAGCAGCATCCTCCGGTGTTGACGAATGAAGCTGATGCAAAACAACAACCTGCAGTTCCTGGAGTGTCCACTAGAGGCTGGCTGCAGAAGCACATGAAGTCACATACACACCCATTCTAAAAAAGCCTGTTTACATTTTTGAGTCTTTAAAGTGATTACAGTTGGATAGAATCTTGATCAGATGATTTTTAGACGTTGAGATGTGTTGAGGTTTTTATTTTTTCTTCTGAAAGTTATGAATGTTGATGGTTGTTCCTGATGTGCTCTGTGTTTCAGCGGGTCATGTTCAGGATCTCTGGGATGTGACGTACTCTCCTGAGTGGATCTGTGCCCCTAAAGGATCGACTGTGGAGATAAGCTGCACCTTCACATACCCAGAGGGAATAAACAAGGAAGTTAACACACTTCAGGAAACATTTTGGTCTACTGAACGTCATAAATATGAAGTAGATGTTAAAGAAGACTCCAAGTATTCAGGCCGTGTGCAGAATACCTGTGTGGGGAACAACTGTACTCTGAGAATCACAGACGTGAGACAGACAGACGAGACTGTATACAAGTTCATATTGAAAACAAACATCAGCAGATATTTAAGTAGATCTTGGGTCTTCCTGACTGTCAGAGGTAATATTTCACACTTTATTCTCTGAACTCACAGTTTCTAATATGCTGTATATTAATGTATTTACTACATGTTTGTTACTACATGGTTCAGATCTCCAGGTGAAGGTGAGCAGACATGAGGCTGTACTCGTCTTTACATGTTTCATCAGATGTCCTGGTGGAACCTCCTTCATCTGGTTCAAGAATGGAGAGGAAATCAAAGATGAAACATCATCTCGTTATTCACCAGAGCAGGTTCTTCAGACAGACAGTTATTCCTGTGCTGCACGAGGACATGAGAAGTTCCCGTCTCCTCCAGTGTGTGAGTTTATTTACAGTCTTCACTGATTCACACCATCACACGGAGCCTTTAAAGGTCCAATCAGTGAGATGTGTAGAGAGGTAAATGATAAAGGTATCTTACTATCTGATCATTAAGGAAACATGCTATGTTGAAGTGCTGGCTTCTCTGACAACAATGCAGCAGCCAGTATGTCCTCCTTCTAACTTTAGATTCTGCTCCTGAATGCTCTGGATTTGTTTGGACCAGAGAAGGTAGGCGCTTTTAAGGCCCCCCCACACGGCCGTTTTGGACGCCCCTCGGTTTGCCAGAAATGAGAGCAGTTATCAGGTCAAACCAACAGGTGCTGCAGCGATGGAAGTGTAACACCGGGAAGGTTGCGGTCGTAACCGGGAGATAAAAATCAAACTATAAATGAATTGAAGTTATTTGTTCTTTTAGAAAGAGGCGTTTTCCTTCTAATCTCAGTGATGACGTGGAGAAATAGCAGATCAGTGGAGACCTTCAAAAAGTGGAAGCAGACATCTGATTGGCTACAGACATTTCCTTGCTGAAAAAAATGCATTTGTGAATCTAACCACGGCAGGGGAGTCTCAAAAGTCCCACACTCAAACTCAGTGATGTTCACAAATGACAAACAGTTTGTAAATGCAGACTGAACAGTTTGGATATAAATGTAAAAGGATAGAAATGTGTTTTTAAAATATATATGTATATTATATATTTGTGGATTTCTATTACATATATAAAACTATAAATATTTGTGTGTGAATCAGAAATACATTTGAGAATCCTTCTGTGTGCATTTATGATTATTGAGAATGATGTAACTCCATAAAGCTCAAGTCTGCTTATCACTCTTAGGTACCACAAATTAAAATGTGTTTTATTATTCATGCATGCTCTCAGACTTGTGGTGGTGGCTCTATCCTCTTCCTTCTGAAGTCGATCACCATCTCCCTGGTCTTATCCACGTTCAGAATCAGGTGATTTCTTCCTGTCCACTCCACAAAGTTATCCACCAGCTCTCTGTACTGCCCCTCTTGCCCATCCTTTATACACCCCACCACCGCAGAGTCATCAGAAAACTTCTGCAAGTGGCATGACCTGGAGTTGTACTGAAAGTCAGAGGTGTACAAGGTGAAAAGGAAAGGAGACAGCACAGTACCCTGTGGAGCTCCTGTACTACTCTCCACCATTCCAGACAGAACACTGCCAAGTCGGACAAACTGTGGTCTGTCTGTCAGGTAGTCAGTAATCCAGGAGGTGATGGACGAGTCCACACCCATCAACTGCAGCTTCTCTTCCAGCAGTTGTGGCTGGATGGTGTTGAATGCACTGGAGAAATCAAAAAAGGTGATTCTCACAGTGCAGCCGTTTCCCTCCAGATGTGAGTGAGCACGCTGCAGCAGGTAGATGATGGCATCGTCCACTCCCAGGTGTGGCTGGTAGGCAAATGTTCAAGGGATGGTTTCACCTGTGGCCTGAGGTGGGTCAAGACGAGCCTCTCCAACACTTTCATCACGAGATGTGAGAGCCACTGGTCAATAGGCCTTCAGATCAGATGGTGTCGTCTTCTTTGGGACCGGGACCAATCAGGACATTTCCCACAGCACCGATATCCTCTCCTGGCTCAGAAAATACAGAGAAAATACAAAGGGAGGCTGTAAGGTGTGAAGGACAGGGGTGTTGTTTGAGGTGGGAGAGGCAGATGAAGGCTGTGAACTAAACCTGTTGAAGAACAGGTTTAGCTCATTGGCCCTCTCCAGGCTGCTGGAATGTTGTCTTTCTCTCCCTTTAAAACCAGTGATTTCCCTCATTCCAGTCCACACATCCCTCACGTTGTTCTGGTGGAGTTTGGCCTCCAGCTTTCTCCTGTATGAGTCCTTGCACTCCCTCAGCTTTTCCCTCAGATCGTGCTGTATCCTTTTCAGCTCCTCCCTGTTTCCAGACCTGAAGGTTTGTTTCTTTTTGTTGAGAAGGGCTTTCAGGTCACTGGTGATCCAGGGTTTGTTGTTAGGAAAACAGCGTACAGTCCGGGCCGGTAAAGCAGTGTTTTCACAGAATTTAATGTATTCTGTGATGCAGTCAGTCATGCTGTTAATGTCCTCTCCATGTGGCTCGCAGAGTAAATCCCAGTCTGTGGACTCAAAGCAGTCCTGCAGTGCCTCATTGCTCTCCTGTGTCCACCTCCTAACTGTCCTTGTGGTCACAGGCTGCCTTTGGACCAGGGGGATATACTCTGGTGTCAGTAGGACCAGGTTGTGGTCTGATCTGCCCAGGGGGGGGAAGGGCAGTGGTACTGTATGCTTCCTTAACATTAGCATACAGAAGGTCCAGTGTTTTATTTTCTCTAGTTGGACAGTTAACATATTGATGAAAAGTGGGTAGTGTTTTGTCCATTTTCACATGATTAAAGTCCCCGGTATTGGCTACAAAAGCACTTGGATGCTTAGTTGAGGCTGTGAAACAGTAGAGTGAAGTGCATCACTCGCAGACTCGGCATCAGCTGACGGTGGGATATAAACAGCTATAACAATGGCGTACGTGAATTCCCTGGGCAGGTAATATGGGCGCATTCCCACAGCTAACAGTTCAATGTCCGGGCTGCAGAGACGTTCCTTCACACTAACATGGCCAGGATTACACCATCTCTCACTCACATACAGTGCAATCCCTCCACCTTTCTTCTTACCACTCTGAATAACGTCCCTGTCCCCCCGAAAACTCCTGAAGCCGGGTACCGCCACGCTGTGGTCCGGGATGTGCGAGTGCAGCCATGTCTCCGTGAAGCACATAATACTGCACTCGCGGTATTCCCACTGGTGTCGAACAAGCGCGTCAAGTTCGTCCGTCTTATTGCCCAAAGACCTCATGTTCCCCACAATCACCGCTGGTACAGAAGGCTTATGCTTTCTCTTCTTAGCTCTTCTCTTAGCTCCAGCTCTGTAACCCTGGCGTCGCCTCCTCAGCTCCCCCGGAATTACAGGCCTTGCTCCGGGCAGTAGCACCGTGGAGAGCACCATCAGCTGATCACATGTGTAAACAATGCCCTCACTTAGCTGTGCGCTGCTCTCCGTTACAAAGAATGTCCAAAGTAACAGAAAAACAGTGCAAAAAGTTCCAAGAGCGAAAGTAGCCATTTCCACACAATAGATTAAACTAATACTCAAAAAACACAAAGTAAAAACAAATAATAACTAATCAAACAAATACGATATAACAACACAGACAACGGGAGCTGCTGCAACCGGCGGCCACCTCACACAGCGCCAGAAGCGGAAGAGTTTTTTAAACAATAAAATGTGCTATCAGAAGATCGAAACCTAGACCTCAAAAACAAAACCGAGAGCCCGTTCTGACTGAAGACAAAGTTGAAGGCACAGATCTGGAGGCCGCTGCCTTTAACCCTGAAAGTGTTAAATAAAGCCCCTTATGTGATATTAACAAAAGCAAACTGTCAGATTGTATAAATCCCTGCTCCTCTCCGCTCACATTCACCGCTCTCTCTCTCTCAGTCGCTCGACCACTCACACTGCACGTCACTCTGCCCGACCCTGATAACAGCAGGTGAGATGACAGAGCGCTGAGAAGGTGTTCTCACTATGAGAGTTGTTGCATAATGTGGTAAAATATATAAATGAATGCTCATTTAGATCTATCAGTAAAGTGAAGGGGCTTAGACAGGATACATAAACTTCATTGAAAGGCTCAAATATAGTTTTCGGTTCCAGACAGATTTTTTTTTTTTCACATCACATAGCTTTGCGGTGTGACTATTGCGCATGCGCACATCTCGATGACGATGCTGAAACGATATATCGTGCAGCCCTAGTCTCAGTCAGTCTGTGAAACAGCGCTGCGTTATAAACACTGCAGATATAGTGCACGCTAAATGCACGCTCCACTTTTCTCTTCCATCAAGTGCAGCAGGAGCAGTCAGAGATAAACACGTGCAATAACAAACAGGCTGATTATATTAAGTGTCTAATATTGTCAAAGCTAAATCAAGAGAAAACTTGTTTTGAGGAATAATAATTAAATTAAATATTATTATCAAATAAAAATTCTCTGATGGATTTTAGTTTTTAGTCTGTAATGTTGTAATGCAGGGGCGGTTCAGAGGGGAGCAGGGGGGGTCTGGGCACTGCTACCTTTAAAACAAGAAAGGCGAGCAAATATATATTTCTTTACAATTTCTCAATTTCCTGATCTGATAAAATTATTCAATCTGTGATTTAAATCACTTGATTCAACAGAACATAATGCCTTCTCAATTAAATGTACTGTAACAGATGTGTATGCGACATAAAAAACACTATTTGTTATTTGGGCTGGTAAAAAATATGTTTGGCCGGTGAATTTTTTCATCTACCCACCACCTTGGCCGCTGAGTCAAAAAGGTAATTTTGGACTTACATTAATTTCAGAAATTACACTGTCTCTCTGACACTAACTTCTGGGCTTCACGGCTATCAGACTTATGTGCTAGCATATTTGAAAGTCTGGCCCCCACGGTGTCTATCAAGAAAAAAGCTGGCCCTTGTGCAAATGTAGTTGATGACCCCTGCAGTATGTCCTCCTTCTAACTTTAGATTCTGCTCCTGAATGCTCTGGATTTGTTTGGACCAGAGAAGGTAGGCGCTTTTAAGACACGCCCCCACACGGCCGTTTTGGACGCCCCTCTGTTTGCCAGATATGAGAGCAGTTATCAGGTCAACAGGTGTTGCAGCGATGGAAGCGGTCAAGAGAAGTGGTTCAGATAGAAGTGATTGTACCCGACCTAAAAAGCCTCTGCATGTTTCTAATAAGCTCCACGAGCAGAAACGTGCTCAAACTAGGATCAATATTGGAGATGCTTTTGAAAAATGGAGAGAGGTTAGAACACAGAAAGGTTTACAGACCCATGCAGAGCTGGATAAACACTGAAGCTTCAGAGTCCACCACATGGTGACCTGAGTGAGCATCCACTCTAGAGAGGAGGGGGGGAGACAGCTCTCTATGATGTTTAGAATTTAGACTGCAGTACCCATTTTAAACACTAGGGGTCAGATTTACATATTGCTCCTTTAAACTCGTTTTTACTAACATTTGAGTGATTCGTGGACAAAAATGTCCACTTCCAAAGACATCCATAAAAATGTTTTTGTTTTTTTTTCAAAACTATTTCTTTCAATCAACTTCAGTCCTGATCAAAAATATAAAATATTTAATTCTTTTAAGGATTAAAGGATTAAAGGATTTAAGGATGCCAGTTTGATGACATGATGTTACAAGTTTCTATAAAAACACAACAACACAAAAAATTTGTGATTTTCTAGATAACATATGTTGGGGGCTAGGGGGATTTTTAGAATATCGTAAGCATTGTTGAAAATATTATTCTATATTATTTTTACAGCCATTTTTTGGAAGTGGACGTTTTTGTCCACGAGTGGCTCAAGAGGGCGGCACATTTTAAATGAGACACTGCACAAAAACTAATAATATATATAACATATCCAAGACTGTGTTTGAAATAAATCCCCCAGCCCGCCCTCATATATAATATAGAAAATATCATTTGTTTTGTGTTTTTTGTTTTCTAAAAAACTGTGAAATAATTTTATAAAACTTGCATCTAAAGACTTAAAATACTAAAAATAATTGAATATTTGATAGTTTTGATTAGGACTGAAGTTGATTGAAAGATTTAACACAAAAAAAAAATATTATTCTAATTATCTTCACAGCCGTTTTAGGGAGCAGATATTTCTGTCAACAAGTGGCTCAAGAGGGTAGTAAATTTGTACCCAGTGTATTATAGAACTATTCAAAAAAATGTAATTGGAATTTCAAAATGTATCTACAAAAACAACTTCCTATGAAAAATCATGCCATATGCACTAACACAGTCAAAGTGATTGTAAAAGGAAAGTGAAAAATTCCTTGAGCGATACCAGAGGGTTAAATGGTACCTCCATTTTCATTTGTGCAGGTTATCAGAGAGT